>NC_068357.1:132524102-132614901 GCF_020536995.1 Dreissena polymorpha | reverse complement strand
CTGCATCATTGACGATTTGTTTCGAAAGCTACTGTCCAAAACGCTTCGAGTGTTTGTATACAATGACTATGTTGACCTCACAGAGTTGAGATCGTATACAACGATCATAGATGTGAACAAATTGATAAGCTATAACACCACATAGTTAGTTGCTAGACTTTTAGCCAGCATAATATATCTGTAATCACATGTGCAATATACAATAAAATCAAGCAACCGAATAAACATTTCAGCGTTATTATTTCTGACGACATGATTTGCATTGTGAGACGTTAACTGTTTTTTGTTGATATACATTTTTCCTTGTTACTGTTGAGATATACCTTTCTCATTTAGCCGGCGTTCAAATATGGTGCGATTGATATTGACAAATTTACTCTTATCGTGAGATTCAATAAAATGATAGCAATAGTTAGCACTGGACGAAGACTGATCTTTTCCATCACATACGTTAGATCTTCCAGTTTTCAGATATCCAGTGTTTTTCTCACAGCTTAAACATCTGTATGAATCGGGAAATCGTTCGTTACCCTGAAGAGTGACATGACTGTATAACTTAACTAACATGTCTTCCGTGGAGTGAAGAAAACTCATTTTGTTTTCATTTATGTGAAATTGTTTCCAATAATTGAACCATATGGAATCTAATACGTTGCACAAATCTGGTAAAGTAGTGGCGGTGTTCTCAGAACAAAAGTTATCATACAGGGATTTGTCATCATGACTCATTTCAATAACTCGAATGAGTTTTTCATGCGATGCTATACATGCTCGTAGACTAAACGAGACATTCATGTA
Organism: Dreissena polymorpha; assembly: GCF_020536995.1. Lineage (NCBI taxonomy): Eukaryota > Metazoa > Mollusca > Bivalvia > Myida > Dreissenidae > Dreissena > Dreissena polymorpha. The sequence goes on along the minus strand of NC_068357.1, from coordinate 132,614,103 downwards.
AAAATAGTCATATTCGAAATTACCCAGATTGATCGAAGTAAGAATTTCCAAATTACATTTGATTGTTGGTAGCAAATGGGTTAAAACAGTAAACGACAATTGCTGAGAAGCCTCGGCGAAATATCGACATTTTTCTATCAACGACAATGCAACCAAAAATTCACACTGCGTTTCAGATCTTAGTTCAAATGAAGCCATAACTGACGTTTATAAACAATCAAACATATTGTTTCATATACAAATTTATTTCCGTATCGGTTTGACAACATTTACAAAACAGTTTGAAATTTGTTTGACCACATCACATAGTTTGTGATTGTAAGAGCGAATGAAGTGCCGCAAGGCTTCGCTTGAAAGCTGTTAGTTCTATAGCTTCGTGTTTTCCCAAAATCATGTATGCGCGACCAAGAATCACAAACGGTTTCATTTTGTTTTGCTTGCATATCGGTTTAGCTTCTTGGTACCATTCAGAAAAGATTTCATGAAATATTTCTGGTTCAGCCATACCACGTCGCAGTTTTGCGAAATAGTTATGCCTAGGATATCCGATTAGCTCGCAAACATGCTCGATATTTGTTGTGTCAATGTTGTTGATGAACACTTCTCGTTGAAAGTAAAATGTTGAAGAATCTGGGACTGTTTTAGAGTTTTGACTTGGGCTCCCATTTAAACGAAATGGGAAGGCCGATACTATTCCGAACGTGTATCTACCATTACCCAAATCATTGGCTGCGATGCATATGGTTGTTTCTCCGTCGTACGTGTATTCATCGAATTTGCCTCTTTTCAATGTATCAACTAATGGACAAAAAGTTAATGCTGGTGTGACCGTACTTTGACTTGGTATTATTACGTGTATTTTGAGCTGCAAAAACGTAGCTGCTGCTTTTACTTCGAGAAAGGGTGGTAATGGACAAGGGTCAAAATGTCTCAGCTGTTCATCCACGTAACTGGCAATGCAAACATTTTCTTCTTCTTCTAGCTTATCATACATTACTCGATTGCTCCACGAATGTTTCAGAAAATGAAGTATTTCGTGACAGAATTCGTGCCTGAATTCAGTAGTACCAGTTATCGCGAAAGACAAAGCGGCATACAAATCCCTGCATGGAAGTGTTGATAGCTGCCCAGTTTTCAGTATGTAAAAGGGTTCTGGAGCCTCGATGTTAAACCTACTTTTTAAGAGGTTCTGATTCTGACGCTTGTTCAAAAAATGATACATATTGATAAGCAGAACACAAACGAAACTGAAATGTGTTAAATACATTTTTTTCGCAAAATAACTATTAACACCAAATTCTTAGCTTAGCATCTTAAATAAACCTTATGATGGCAACGTTCGCTGACGATGTATTACCACTTCCTATCACATATCTCCAGCGACATAAACTAGCTACATTGGTTTGGGAAACGGCATTACCAGGCAAACCGTTCCCCGGATTAAAGACTCATTTAGAAGTAGCACATGATGGTCCATTCCGAGTTAAACTCCTAGATTCAAACCAGCATTCGTTCTACAAATCGCTATCCTGGTATTTATTTGCAACAGAAGACAATTTCAATCTTGTACATAACGCCATTGTAAAACATGCAAGAGACAATACATCTGCCTTGAACAAGATATTCCTCAAAGAAAGGCCGTATGACGATGAATCGAAAAATGTGTTTGACTATTTGAGAAATTCAGCCAGAACAAATAGAAATGCGTCATTAATAGATGTTTACACAGCAGCACATTTTCTTAAATTTGGCATCGCGTTATTTGACTCTAAGGAACACACACAAATAAAGGTAATCGGACCAGAATGCGTTGAAAAACATACAGATAAATCTGACCATCTATTTGCTATTTTGCTATCATGGTCATCAAGCGGCGATAAAAACACGTTTCATTTTGCACCTATAAGATCTTATACAAGAAGCAAACACTCCACATCAGACGAAGACGATGAACCCGAAATTAAGCCATCGGTTATAAAAAGCACGCAAACTGAATTTGTGTTATGTTTAACAAAGGAAGAACTAAACTCCAATGTTGTTCTAGCCGACACTTGTAATAATAGTTATGTAACTATCCCATATGTTATTGCCAAAACCTACTCGGATAATCTAGCAGAATTCGTTGGTGAAATACTGGAAACCGGTATGTCGGCAACAACTTTACAGAAATTAAAGGCGTACATGATCGGACCCACTAAATATCTGAGTACAGATTTGAATGCTGGTCTGTACGAATTTGCAAGGCGATGGAAAATTCAGTCTCTTGTAAACGAAATTGATAATCTGGTATATCGCTCGTCGCTGAACAACGTTATAAATTTTGCAAATGATATTAGTCTATCTGATTCAAGTCAATTCTACAGGTATATAGAAACTCTTGTATATCGCTCAAAAATACACGATTTAAAGCGTATCCACATTAATTCAAAGAGTGAATACCACATTAAGTTGAACAGTTTTCTCGACAGAATGATTATTGCTAAAGAAAACTCAAAACCACTTGCGTCCTGGTACAAGTTACCACACGTATTAGTTTGTATCGACACAGAATCTCGATACTTCGGACAGTACTTTAATGGTGAAACCTGGTGTTCATTGTTTCTGTCTGAATCAATAAAGCGCGTGTTGCCGTTTTTATTGGACAACAAGTACTGCGTGCTTAATGACACATTGTATTTCATTAAAGACAAACACACTTTAGGAGAAGTGCAATTGATTAACAATCATACCGGAGTTGTTACTTATAATGACATTCCGTTGGGGGTGTCAAATCCTAGAATAGCAATTACGTCGGATAAAACAACCATGCTATTAATTTCCAACGAAACTGATCGAAAAGTTGCAGAAGTTTTAAAGATATCTGATAGTCCTACATCGATATCCCCATGGCGAACTATCCCTCCAGAACAATACACATTTACATTTGTAGAACAAGGGTGTATTTTGTACGAAATAGAGAACTATAAATTATCGCTGAAAACAGATGCGGTAAGACAAACACAAGCACTCGTTACTGTTCACTGCTCAGCAAAATCAACAGAAATCTACCACTATGAAATCACCGACTGTCAAATATTTGCTGAGCGTCGAGCTACAAACAACCTGCATCGAGTGCAAATACCTAAACAGAAAAACGAAACGTCAAAGTTTTTTATTGTATCTTTTCCAGTTTTCGCCGAACATTTTGCAGCGTACTACGCATAAAACAAGTATATAATCACAAACAATTGTATGATATGCATGTATTACTGTAAAAACATGGATGATTATATGCAGTTCAATGAAAGTCTTGTATATATAAACAATTTGTCGATTACGTTTTATGCATTCGTGTTTTTGCTTTACGGGTTGTTCAATACACAACCAATGCTTCAATTTTATAAACTGAAGTTTTACGTGGTATTCATATTTCACTTTTATGGAATGATACTAAACGGACTACACGGTATAGTTGTTCGCCACAATGTCATAAATCTGTCATTGACACTGGATCTAAGTGTTTTTACGATATTGTTCTGCATTTTTGTTATAACGATATTTTGGACCTACTGGTTTTACCTGAGGCGAATCTACTCTATGGCTACTGGCTATCCGTTTAAAAGTTTCTCTCAAATTATGCAATGGGTGCTGTTTTGGAAAGCCAAGCACAAAGATTACTACGATTACGAAATCATGCTTAATGATGATAATCCGATCAATGAATCAGCTTCGTTCGGAGAAGAATCAGAAGATGAGGACGAAAATGTTCAAAACCCTTGGTTCATGTACATCAACTATCAAATTTTAGGCAACTATTTATTTGCACAAATTTTTAACATATTTGCTCTAATGTGTACATACTTAATCAGATCAATATCCTATATATCAAACATTGACGGAATTATACAATTAACCTTCCTAAGCATGGGTATGGTGGTGTTTTGTATAATTCTAGGTTATTTCGATTTTAAATACAGACGATTCACCAAATCGTTTATTATGCCACATTTGACTGTTTTGACAATACTTTTGGCATGGATGATCGAAAACTACAAACGATTTAACAAAGTAAGACCAGAGCCTGTTTCTCTTGTTTTATTTATTGGTACATTTATGCACACAGTTATTAAATTTTCGTTTCTTAGTGAATATACAGGGAGAAGAAGTTTGAAACAAAACTAGTTTGACATCACAGTATCGATGAGTAGTGTATTGACATTTTTGAATGCGTATTCTGTATTAGCTATTAAATTTTGTAAACTGACTATGTGTGTCTGTGTTTCTTGAACCCACAGTTGAAAGGTTTTGAGTTGATTCAAGATATCGTCACTTACAGATTCTATCGCAATGTCCATAGTTTTAACAATTTGCGAAATATGTTCTTTGCGATTTGCCTGTAGTTTGGATTGTTTTAATAGTTCAACGTTCTTAGTAAAAGCTGAAAACGATTCAGATGTTAAAATGTCATTTAAGTCAAAATCTGAAACGCCTTTATCAATTTCGATCTTAGTTCGTTTTGCCAAATCACCTATAGTATTTCGAAACTCATGTTTTGGCTCGTAAATACGAAAGAATTCTGACATAAGCGTACTGAATGAAAATGCGATAACCTGCAAATGAAGTTTAGCGTCATTAGCTTGGCTAACGAATAACTTCGAAAACATTGAAAGACTGTTAGTGTGATTTGCAACACATTTGAATGCAATCATAACGTTTTCAAGAATGCATTCAAGTTCCTTCATATTGTATCTCGATGGAGGGTCAACAAAGTACTTTTGTAAGTTGCCAAAATATTGATGTTTGAGACTACGAACTAAGTTAACAGAGACAGGTTTGGACATGTTTAGAAAGTATATGGTTTCACTGAAAGATTTGTGTTTTAACGTTTCTTTACTCACAATATGTCCTTTGTGAACAAATAAACAATGTTGTAAATACAACTCATTCATTTCATCGTTGTCACAACAAATGTCTCTAAACGATAATAGGTCGAAAAGACGCATTCTGCGACGCAAAGATATATGTTCAATTTTAGCAAAATATTCTTCAAATGTTGATTCACAAGACATCGTGTACAATAGGAGTGGTTTTAAAACGTCGTCCTTGAAAGATTCTGACATTCTCGTGCAGCCTTCAATATCGTATCGGTAGTCGCCCTCATTTGTTATAGAAATACATTCGCGAGGCTTGTCAGCCGCAATTTTTATCCATTTGTCTCGAAGTTTTGTTTGAAACGGAAGATATCCGGTAGCTGCAAAGAAAACGGTTATAGCCACAGACCAAAGTTCTGAACTAATAGGTACTTCGATTTCCACGTTTTCACATTGAACAAGCAATCGCGGAAGGATAAATTCTTTTGTTCCACACAAAAACCCTTTATACGTTAATGTTTCTGTGCAGAATTGAGTGGCTAAACCAAAGTCAGTTAAAATAAATATGTTTTTTTGTTGATTATATAGTATATTTGCTGGTTTGATGTCCCTATGTATAATGTGAAGATCGTTTACAAGGTAGAACAGAGCATTACTCAAATGTTTTATTAGTAGGTAAATTCTCTCGTCGGTTAAACCAAACAAGTTTTCAGTGTAATTGGTAACAAGCTCATGAAGAGAGCACGCGAACAGGTCAAACACAATGACTTGTTGCTCATCATAAGAGTGAACATATTTGATCACGTTTTCGTGATCAAGCAATTTAACTCGAGCTAATTCATCATGGTAGTCCTGCGGTTTCTTGAAGCTTTTACCAGCATACAATTGCCCGTTTGTATGATGATACCAAATTTGCACATTGCCAAAACCACCTTTTCCCAACAGTGCGGGTTGTGAAAACGACCAATACAATACATTGGAGGGTTGAACATCACCATCGTTTGTTTTTACTGTTTTGGCTGATGTTTCGTTTGTTTGTTGTGTTTTTCGTTTGCGACTCATGATTTCTGTAACATATGTGAAATAAACAACAACATATTGAAAATCTTTGAATACTTTATTTTTCATTTCAAGCAAATACGCTCATAACAAGAACACAAAGCAGCATTTTTGATGTCAGTGCATGGTTTTGAAAATGCTGCTATATCGTTACAAAATTTTGGTGGTACAATCATTTTTAGCAGCTGACGTTCACTGTTGCTATCTATCGCAATTAGTTTATCCTCAAAACTCTCAACGCTATACTTTGGATGAACCCAGTAAAATGTGTTTTCGACTTTGTTGTACTGAGGCACGTAACTGTATGATCGAACAAACACAGCTGATACATTACTTGCATCCATAGAACATATTTTGTTTGAATCTATGTTTGCTTTCGATCCAATCTTATAAAAAACTTGAATCGACGGATTGAGTTTCTCAATTTGAGTCAAATGTTTTACAAAACAGTTATCACTTTCAGTGGAATATACGTATATAGAGTTCATGTTAACATTTGGCGAACGACTTGATAAATGTTATTGTCAAACTTTCCCCAACTATATTTTGATTTCAGGCAGTCATGTTTTAATATATAAAATCGTTTTGTTGAAATTTCAATCACGATGTTATGCGCACAACAAGTCACAAATCTAGCAGCCGAGTTAATAGCTGGCTTATAACGCAAATTATTGATTTGAAGTACAGAATTTGCTTTTTCACACTCTTCTGTCAGCTGTTTTACGTGTAAGAATTGGTATATATGTAAAAAACAGTGATTAAGAACATCCAATGTTGTTTTTGGCGAATGTAACACTGCTTTCTTTCTTCGAGGTTTAATGACTAACAACGGATATTGTGCGATTCCCAAATATTTTTCATATGTTGAACTAGATAGTTCAAAACATTTCAGGAGCGTAGTCATAACGTCTTCGGGTGAACTTGTTGCAAAATTTTCGAGGTTCGATACAAATTTCGTCTTGTCAAAGGTTATGTGTAAGTCATCGATACTTTTCAGGAGAACATATTGGTCATCTTCCGTGATATGTTTTCTTATTGACTGAAACAAATGCAAATTCATGCGTATGCCATTGAGCGATGGGTCATCAATGACTTCAATGTGCTTATCTTTAATTGGTACAAAATAGAAGTAGTACACAGCCATGTCTATACCGGTTTGGTGGTTATAACACTTGTAGCGTTAATAATATAAACAGTCGTCGGTATACAAGTCATACAACGAAGTCAGTATTTGTCAGACAATGCCGAGCAATGATCTGAGGAGGATGCTGCCAAAGTTTGCAGTAAATCTAGATCGAATATTTGACGGATATGAACAAGTTTATATTTTGGGAGACTTGCACGACAACGAATCTGCATTGAAAACGTTTATACTTGAAAACAATATCGGTTTCATAATCCAGAGAGACGATGAAACAGACATCACCGATATAAGCAATTACTACATGAAGCCACAAGTGTTACTTGTTTTTCTCGGCGACGTTTTGTACAAAACAGACGGATGTTTTAAACACGTTATGCGATTTATTTTAAACAACAAGAGCAATTGCTTACTGTTATTGGGTAACAATGAAGTCAAATTTGTCTACGAACACATTCATTTGTTTTTAGAAGTAGCTGAGAATATTATCCCAAAACGGCGATTCTACTCTATGCTAAGCGCAAAACAAACAAATCAACATTTCAAAATAGTAAGCATGATTTATTCGCTGATTGAATGGTATAGATTTGGATGCAACGATAAGCTACGAGAAAACTGGATTTGGTTCTATGAGTGTATCCTGAGAGAATATCAATCAGACAAAAACAACTGTGAAAATTTAATGTTTTTGATGTATATTCTGACGGAAAGTATCATTGTTGGATATTCAAACAAGCTGAAACTGGTACTTGTACACGCTGGCTTCAACCCACAGAGAAAACTCAACACACAAAGAACATCAGATATGTGCAACATTCGAAACGTAAAAAAAACATCGACACCCTGGTTTTGGTATTACATGAATTTCAACTTTACAGTGTTGTTTGGACACTGGAGCGCTTTGACAACGAGAGAACGTAAAATCAAACCATTCATGTTTCAAAATGCAATTTGTTTGGATACTGGATGCTGTTATACAAACGTATTGAGTTATGTTTCATTTTCTCCACCCACTTTGTCAGTCAATGCATGTTTCCAAAATGTACGTACAACAAAATCAAGCAATGGTTATTCGTTTTGCGAAATTGCTATCAAATGATGAAATAAATCCAAAAATCGTTTACTATACATTGGTTTGTTATTTTGTTCAAGATACAAACACCATAAGTCTTGTCTTTCGTAGAAGTATAGAGTGTTTTCTTTCAAAATATATTCTCCGGTAATCGAAGACACGATTCCACGCTCTGCACGTTTGATTGATAAGTTCGGATAACGTTGTTTGAGAATTAAAAACAGTATTGTCAAAGTTTGTATTTTTTGCAAACGTGGAATAATATCGTCGCTTGCTATCTCGCCTATACTACTGACACAATGCTTTACAAAGTCAGCCACGATTTGCGATTTGTTCACATTTTGAAATTTTATGGTATTGTAAAACAAACTCAGAATGGTGTCACTGCCGTTTAGGATTGATTCATTTTTGTAGTAAAACTGTTCCATAAACTTATTGAACGCATAACTCGTATTAAGACGTTTTGGTAAACCATACACTCCTGGTAAAAACAAAAGGTTAAAATAGTGTTGCTTCTGCTTATCATTCAAGCAATAGTTGATTGTAAAACCGAACAAACAATCTGATGTGTTGTAGGAATCAAGGCTAATTTCCTGTCCTAACTCTACAATAGTCTTTGCGAAATTCTGTAACACGTTTTCAGTAACAAAACATTGATGTAAAAAATTCTTAATAAATGGAGATATGAGTTTTGGAGCATAAAGCCATGCGTACTCTTGAATTGCTTCGCGAAATTGTTTCTCCTTTTCATGATCACGAACTGATTTTTGAGCACTCATGAAGTTTTTCATTTTTCGCTTTACATTAACGAACGAATCCTGTCCACCAGTATCATCTTCAATGTGACACTGAATTTTATCCTCATTATTGATTGTTTCAAGAAGGGTTGCTGTCGTGTTTTGTTGCACGAAATATGGATTTACAAACTGTTTGTCAAAGACGTAATCATTGCTTTGCTTGACAAGATTCATGGCAAATGTTGACATACTTTCATCATTGTTGCCGATAGAAGAGTAAAATTTATCGTTCAACGAATTGAAAGATTGGCAGGATTTAGTATTCAAAGCATTCAGTTCACTGTTATACGAAATTAGATACTGATCTAAAAAGGTGGTATTAAGCTGTTGCAATTGATCCATAGATTATGGAAAAAAGTATAAACGCATATATACACTTTGTGTATGTGCATATATACAAATAAAAACAGCCAACCATGTCGCGCGAAAAGGATCTCGAAGTTGCAAGAAATTCGTTAGGCGTTGGTCAAGAGACATTTTCATCAGTCAGTAAGCAATCGAACAAAGACAAAAAGGACAATAAACTGAAAATAACTGAGAACAAGACTGAGAACAAGACTGAGGACAAGACTGAGGACAAGCAAGAACTACGAGGACCTACGATGTTGGACAATTTTTACAATCTAGACTACTGTCAAACGCTTGCACAACTTGTCAAAAAGTCAAACTCCAATCAAAAGGCAAAATTTGAAGAAATATTTAGATTTAGATTTGGAATCGAACCGATGCTTGAGAAAGATAGTCAACTTCAATCGGTTCTAACTCGCGGCAATATTCCCAGCAAGGACTGGATGCTCATAACACAAAAACATTTCAATGATTTTTAGTTTTATCGATTCATTGTGAAGTACATCAATTGCTGAGAGACTTTGCTTGTACGTAGTGCAGGGAAGCTGTTTTCTGAGTGAAACGGGTTAACGATTTCTAAATCAACTTTTTTGTATTAACATGCAATGTACACAAAAATAAACACGTTTATACAAGTATGATTGTCTTGTTAGCTGTTTTATCGTTTGTATATTATACTAGCGCTATTAAATCGCATCAGTTTCATTTTTCCGGTGGCAATGTTGCATACGGCGATGTACCACATTTAGTTCATATTGTAGGTTATTGGTATGTCAATAAATTAGACCCAAACTTTCAGCCATTAATTAAAGCTGGATACAATCCAAATACTGACTTAAAAGGGAATTTGTATGTCTGTAAAACGAATATTGAAAGCAAATATAGGTTGATAAACGAAGGTGCAGAAAGTGACAAACAAAAGAAAATACGTCTTATGCTTCTGCAAAAAGCGTCAAAAGAACGAGTCGGTAGCATAAGTCCTTATATCAATGTTAATGGTTGTGAACTCTTGGCGACTGCTGATCACGAAATTCACTATGATCAACCAGAAATTGCCCAGAAAAACGTAAAGCGATTCTCGTTCTATCACAACTTTACAGTACATGAACCATTGTTATTCGTTGACGCGTGGGGTGTTGCTGCATTTCAATATAGAGCAAAAGAATCCGATGCGTTAAAAATGAAGTACTGCGAAAACGATGATTCCTCGTTCCCCGTGATATTTAACAAGAGACCAGTGTGTCCAAGAACAGCCCTTAAGTCAACAATTGTAGATGATGGAAGATTAACGGTTTTTAAAGCAAACATTCTCTCGGTACAGAAAAAAGCAAATCACTGCTTTATTGAGTATACGTACATTCACACATATGGTAATACTGTATGGAATGAACCATTGGTGAAAAAAGTATACCCAATGAGTGTTGAAGATTGTAAGTTTTGGATCGAGCACAAAACATGCAGAATACCAAATTTGTATACCGGCGAGTTGGTTCATGTTGCTGATTTTGAGCCAGTTATGACACAGATAACCAAAACTAGATTATCGACAACAAACAAAATCACTATGAAACACCACCTCACGTACACAATGAAGTACACAATTGTAAATTGCATAGTTGATATAGGATTCATCAGAACTACACCACCGTTTCAAACACTCATTACCCCGTGGGACACTATTCCGAACGACTATTTGTATAATTCGAGTTATACGCAAATGGGTGGTGAAGTTATTGTGTGGGATGCGTTTAAAAAAGAAGATATTTGCAATTATGTCCCTATGGCATCTATGCAGGCAACACGAATAACATACAATTCCAAAGATTATCTTGAGCAAGATCCACATCCCGGAGCAACTGAAATGTATCAGTTCGTTTCGGATGCAGATAAAAGTGTATACGTAAGCGATAATACACAAATCACAAACATCGAACTTTACAACTGCATAGAAAAAGAAGAAAATCAAACACTGTACACTATAAACAACGGTCTAATACTGTCTTGGGAAAATGGAGTTAAAATGGATAGCGATGACGAGGATTCGTTATTTGAAACGAGCGACAAAATGTACCACCCGCATTCCGCTTATGTTGATCTAACGCATAGAATTGATGACTCCTGTGAGAACGATGATGATTGCGGTGATTTCTTGAGTGATGTAGGAAGCAACGAGCTGTTTCAAAAATCAAAACCATGCGATCCAAACTCGAATCCGAAATGCAGGCAAAGTTATTCGATTGAGAAAATAAAAGAAGAAATCGGTCGTTCAAAATCGGTAGAAAAGAAAGTAGTGTTTAACAAAAGCTTAGGGGTCGATGACGAGAATGTAACACCTCTGTTTAGCATAGTTAACTACATTCAATACAAATGGGAAGAGTTTCACAAGCAAGATATTATACGCCGTGCACAAACCTGGTGTGAAAACCAACAACATTTGTATGATATTCAACTGCTGTTAGCTAGAATTTCTCCATCAACTATTATTTCGTCATATCTTAACAGACCCGCACAAGCAACTTCGATCGGTAATGGTGTATACTCGACGCATTACTGTCAGACGATTCAGCAGTTTCTTGTCGTCGACAGTTTAGTCGTGAATAATACTGAGCAAGCGCCTTATTTGGCTGGAAAGACATTTGCTGATGTGTACGCGTCTGCTGGAGTTACAATATCACCGAGATTGTGTTTCACAATGCCAATTGTTGTGTTCAAAAACAGTTACTCTATAGACGATTGGAAAATTGGCCAACTACAACCCGATCAAACAATATCTACTATAAGTTATCCTTATATCGAAGAATGTAAATTTGGTCGTACTTTTTTTCACTTGGTGGATGATCATATTCACGTATTTCAAAACTACAAGAGAATCAGCATTACGCCTATTGAAGTTCTGTATAATCACGCTTCACGAATAAAAGAAACACACGATCATTTAAACAAACTAAAAAACAACGAAACTACTAACCGTAACCAGATAGACCCGCTACTCGAAAGTACAGAATTCATTGACATTTTTACGAAACAAGATGTTCAAAAAATAAAGCCAATGGTTCTCGGTTTTCGAAATACTGAACTTTATTCGTATCATCAAAAACGGCGTGTCATATCTAGTTTAGAAGATCTTATTGCTTATGCGAATGAAGAGCGCTTTAACGATCGTGTTCTGACATCTTTAACACAAGGATTTGAATCAAAGTCAGGTGGCGGTGCAAATTGGTTTAAGGATGCCATGAATGAAATAGGTAATGGCTTAAAAATCTTAACCGATGTTGGAGTTGGTGTCATAGGACATGCTATAGACAATGCTGGTGGACTAGTTGGAAAAACGCTAGGGTCATTAGACCAAGCTCTAGGTTCTGCGGCAGGTTTTGTAAGCGGTGGGTTTATGCAGATGTTGTTGCCTATAGCAGCCGTAGCTGTTTTGGCATTTTTCGGATACCTATTTATGAAGAAAAAACTTATGTCTGACGATGACGAGACGCATTACCAAAGTTATCAAAATATGCCACCACCTAGCTTCCAACAATACGGTAATATGAGACGCCGTTATAACTCTTGCAGTGAACTTCAGACCGAATTTTGACAACGTTCGCTCCAAAAAATGTATATGTGTATGTGGCATACATAAAATTGCCAAACTCAACAATGGCTAGTGAAATACAAGAAGATTCTAGCTCGGTTCTATCACAGTTATTCCCAATGGTCGAGCATGAAATTGATACCACATCTCAAAACAAAATTGTTGTTTTTACGGCTGGCGATGTAATAGCGAACCATGCCTTGATTATGTATCAACATCTTGTTAACGCACTGAAAGCGTTAGATGAATATTTGCATAACTGTGATGATAACGATAGAATGCACGGAATCTGTTCCGATATATTCCACGAAATATATGATTTCCAAGAACAAGCATCGCATTTATACAACAGCTCAACAGATATGTATAACACAATCAAAACCAAATAACTGATGAAATATGTATTTAGCTATTAATGTATGAATGTTTTAATACGTGCTGAATAAATCGTGTTAGCCATGAAACCAATATTTGCTATTTTGTTTGTTTTCCCCTGCTGTTTAGCATCATGTGCGAAACAAAAGAGTTGCTGCCCTCACGAGTTCGAGTATTCCCTTTGTTCTTCGCAAACCCATCCAAAGTGTTACTGCGATCGAGCATGTTTTGTTCGCGGTGATTGTTGTAGCGATTATAAGCAGTATTGCTTGAGATCGGAATCCGAACCTTGTTTATACGATCAGTGGACCTCTTGGAGTTCTTGTTCAACTAGTAAATCTTGTGACATTGGTTTTAAGACGCGAACTAGAAACGTTCAACAATTTGGAAACTTTAATTCGATAGACCATTGCAGTTTATCAGCATTAACCGAATCCAAAATATGCGGTGATGTACACTGCGTAGATATTCAAATGCGTAGAATTCGAAATAGACAACAATATGCGGCAGATAATTTTCATTATAGTACGGCTTTATACGAGTACAATGGTGGTAAATGTACAAGATTTGAACCAAAGTGGTCGTTTGCGTGCATAATGTGTGCTGATAGCTCTAGATGTGGAAACGATGTTTTCGCGGTAGGCGACACTTTGGATGTATATTACCAAGACGACAAATGTCGTGGGACGTGGGAAAAAAAAACGGAGTCTTTGTATAGAACACAATGTTTTAATCAAGTAGATGTGAACATATATGCATTTTCGATCGTTACAAATCAAGATCGGTAATGATGAATGGACTTAGTGTTCGACATATTGGACATGAATATCGATTGTATTCTCTATTAGTTATGGTACAAGAACGACACATAGACAAATGAAAACATGTCGAAAGCAAACAGTTCTGCCAGTTGGTGACACACAAACAACATTTTAACTCAGAAGCCTTTTTTTCCAACTGTTGTTTTGCATTGTGTAATTCCTTTATCGTTTCGTCCTGTAATAGTGTAGATGTCTGCTTGTCAACAATGCTAATAGCGATGTTCAGTGCATACATCATTTTCTCGTAGTCGTAAACAAAAATTTTGTTCTTGATTAGAATGCCTCGGATGTAATCCAAACTGCCATCGTTCGTTTCAGGATATGTTTTTGTTCGTTCAGACTCAATAAATAGCATATACTCGTTTTGTTTGACTACTGAGTCAATGTTTTCAAAGTCATTCTGTGATTGGAGCGTATACTCATTTATTTCACTTTGGGTATGATGAAAACTCAGAATTGAATGATCGTCATAGTATTGATGTTCAAATGTTTCATCCATGGATATTTCTCTTTTGCAAATCTGTAATAAATGATCGTGAGAAGCATTTGGTGTCTTTTGTTTCTCTTTGAACAATGTTTTCATCAAACGTTTCAGCATGTAACAGCAGTAAAAGTTGGATGTTCCATTGCAAACAATCACATACGCTGGACGTCGAATAAACCGTTTGAAGGTTAGAAGCGAAACAGCCTTTTGTGTTTTACCGAACTCATTCGCCGATTGAGTGCAAGTTTTAGTATACACATAACGAGTGTCTTTCAATACAGTTTTCAGTAATTTGTAAACCCAAGCTGGTATATTGATAACAAGAAATGCCATTGAGTGGTTTGAAATGACTCGAAAAGAAGCGTTGCATTTTAAGTCTTCGTTCGATTGTATCCCAACATCAATTGTATTTGAATATCGTTCAAGTTGATAAGGCTCCTTAGGCCATGTAACTAATGATGATTCTAGCTGTGGTGAGCATGACAATGATGTGAATGTTACCGCATCCATGCCTCGACACTAAATGATCAAAATATCGCTCTGCACATTTATCATGTATCCAGTTAATTAACCCATTATATTCGGCAGTAAACTTTCGAACTTAGGATGGATCGACCTAATTATTACAGAGTTATCATTGTTGCTGCTTTTCAAACGGAAACATGTGCAAAGATTTCAGCAAAATATTTCTAGCACCATTAACGTCTCTATGTGTGTTATATTTGCACTGATCACAATAAAATGTTTCACTCTTTTCAAGATTTTTTTTTATTTTTCCACATACTCCACATGTTATCGAAGTGTATGCCTCATTTTGAACCTCCAATATGCAGTCGGTGTTGGTTGTTCGGTGAGTTAGCCTTTGGCGAAATCTGAAATGTTGCCAATTTAGCAAATCCCTTTTGGATCGCGGTGAAAGCGGTTTTGGTCTGTCTGTCTTTACCAGTTGCGCTACGTTGATTTTACCTAGCGCAACGTACTGATACTCTTTGACGAGATGTGAGGAAAGCTTTAAGTGGATATCATCAACGAACGTTTTTAGCTTAAAGTGTATTTTCTGCAGTGATACAATTCGTTCCTGTGCTGCTTGTTGTTGCTGTTTGTTTTGCGCTTTAGTTAAATGCTTATGGGCATGATTTATTTTATTGTGAAGTTTACTCATCACATACTGCTTGTCTTCTTCAATACCAACTTGGAAAACACTACAGTCAATAGGGTCATATACTGTAGCAAACGTTCTACCTCCAGGATCTATTCCACATACACGTTTTTCTATCGTATCGTTTGATGTATTTCTCCGTGTGTATGTGGGATCACACGGAATGTTCAAAACAAATGTCCCATTAGCACGCTTGACAATTTTTACATCGTGATCAATAGGCGGTATTTTTGTTATTCGCTTAGCCAGTTTCAGGAATCTTTCTTTGGGATTAGAACGCTTTTCGAAATTGTCTGGCATCATACAAATGTATTGGTTTTGCATGTTGGCATTATTTGTGAAAACATCTTTGCCTGAAAGATGTCGTAGTAGCACTTTTTGAACACAAAACGATCCCTGAACAATATTTGATACAGACATGGGTCGTTTTAGTTTTGATTTTAGTGACTTGGCCGACTTGTAGGAAGTACAAAAGTTCTTGCACGATGTTAGTTTTATAGTTGACATTTTGTTGTTAAAAAACCATTCATCGTTTTCAATCCTGTATTGCGGGTCAACATCGCCTGCATTTGTTTTACAAACGATTTTCTGTAGCGTGAATTGGAGTGGTTTAAGTCCTTTTTCGTTTACTAACCACAAGCACCAATTGTACGTATAATTTGAAACGCGAAGCATTTCGTTGAGGACTCGTTTTTGATGTTTAGTAGGGCGAATTCCAACAGAGAATGATGTAAGAAATTTATCGGACTGTGTATTTTGCTTTTTGTGACTCGCAGACTGTAACAATTCCATCACATCGCAAGCAGTTTTATCATGATTTACCAAATCTTTTCTACGTATAGACTGCCACCAATACCACATACTTTTGTGTTTGTGGACGTTTGCAGCATCCCATAATGTTAATTGCTCTCGTTTGCGTTTCATGTCTGTACAATACAAAACAACGAAGAAATCCGTTTGCTTATATACAAATATTTTGAATAAACTGATATCGGGGCGTTACGAATGAAACCGTATCCCAACTAAAATGAGTTAATTAATATTTCAATGCACCTATTTTTGACAGACTGTTAGTTTTGACCATGAATACACGGCAATCTAGAGAGTTTTTAAGTATGAAACTACAAACTCGTGTTAATGAAGCTAAATGCAAGGCTCTAATAGATGATAAATTACTGTCAGACCTGTTCGCACACGATATTCAACAAATGCATTACGAGACTGTTCACAAAAAACTCGAAATGGCTTATGGTATGAAAAAGTTATCCGTCGCACACAACAAATATCTTTGCACTGCCATTGAGCAATATTCAAAGGCAATCAAATCCAATCAACAGTTGCTTAAAACGGTCAATACGCAAATAAACACAGTGATGGATAAAGAAAAAGATCTCTTGGAACTTCGAGAAGAAACAATTTTGGGAGTTAAAGAAACAATGGAATTAGAATTCAATTCCATTCTACACATTGATAGCGATAACGACGATGATGATAATAACACTTACTTACAACTATTGCCCCCTGTTCCTATGTGCGAACCAGATAGAGATGAAAAGCCTAAAAAATCATTATCGTTTGGAAATGTGATAATCAAGACCATCGATGAAGCAGAATTTGAACACCAGGAGAGTGAAGAAAAACAAAATAAGTCAACTCATGAATTTATTGATAATGTTGAACAAGAAAACGTTACACAGATAATTTGATGCCAATGATGTCGCATGCAATTTGAAATCGGTTGGAAGTATTGTTCTGTTTTATCGAACTGTTTGTATATGGTTGCTGCTTTATAAAAAACTTTGGTCCTGCATCTCTGTGTTGTTTTTCTATGTTGACTAGTTGGTTTTGGTTCAAAAACGTATTGCAATCCCCAATACATTCTTTTTTCAAGAGCTTTGTTACATTTGCATAATCTCTGATGTTGGTCGTCTTTGTTTTGATACCGAACAGTATCTTTTTTAAAAATTCAACGACATCCAAATCGTTTGTCACACGTTCTCGCTGTCCACACACGTTGATGAAATAGTGGTTTTTGATTGTGTCAGGATCCAAAGTGCGTATGATGTGCATCGCTGATTCGTTATCGCTCAGTAGCTGATCTTTGTGTAGTATAGTCATTATTGTTAACACGGCAGCATCTAACACTGTAACTGAGTGATAAGGCATTGCATCGAAGTAAAGTCCCAACACTGATACTGCATTACTGTTGTACGTTGAACATACAGAACACGTTGTTATCGGTGTTCTAAATATTCGCTTCACATTATCGGTTTCTGACCAGTACTTGTGATAGATGTTTGCAATATCTTTGTACGTTTCATTGAATTCTGAGCTGAAGAGTAATTTGGCTAGCATGGTTAACGCTCAATAGTTGAACACATCTTCATATATTCAATTTTACGATTTTCCATTCGATCAACTGGCTTGAATCGTTTCTCTTCGTGTAACTCTATGTATCGAAGGCCTTTTCGAAACCAGTATTGACTTATAATTTCCTGGATGTAAAACGGATTACCTTGAATGCAATTGACAAAATAGATCGGGTTGATTCTCACCATGCCGACTGACACCATAAAAATTATAGTAGCGGTTATATCGGCTGTGGTAACTGTACTAAATGTAACATCTTCATTCAAAATAGACATGAAGATATCGTATGAATCCCATGTTGCTGCGTGCGATAACGCCCAATACAAGTTGTTGAATTTTGTGACAACTGGATAAACGATATTTTGATTTATGGTAGCTGTTGGTGAATAGTTGACCAAAAGCCTATTGATGTTAGTTTCGTTGTATCCTGAAATGCAATTCATCGCTAAAAACGAGTTGATGAAAAATACCAGTATACTTTTCACCACACGATCGATTAGTTTAGTGCGTGGTTTGCCGTAACTGCTCAGTATGTGATCAAAAATCTCTTCACATTGAGTTTCAAAACTGTTTCGAAACAACACCGTTTCATGCAAGGACCATGTTTCTTCCATGCTATCCAACAAGCAAATGGGCATTTTTTCACGATTTTGTTTATTTCATTAAAACGTTTACAGTTTTGATTATGAAACGACAACATGACTTTTCGCATTTCAGTTCCGATTAACAAATTTCGGTCAAAGCATTTTGTGTTCGCAAATCCTAACGAGCGACTTGTATTAAGCAATCTCGACAATGCCAGAAACACGTTTACGCTTCACTTTGTTAAAACAAACGTGAGTATTCGAATAGATACAATTTTATCGGATAGCAGGGTCAAAATATTGTACAATAACGTGTGTTCATCTGAGTTTTCATTCCGCTATTTTTTAAGGCCAATATGAGCCTGAAGTCGTGTAAGCATATAACATCAAGCATGTGAAACAAAACACGTTGTAAGGTTCTATACATTTTATTCATTCTAAGTATCAACCAATAATGCCATAGCAAGCACCAAGTTGACATGTTGCATTCTTATCGTATGGATGTCTGCATTTCAGACAAATCAATTGCCCAGAATTTTTGTTGTAGACGTATTCCAAATACTTCAATATGCACTTCATACAGCAAAACCCGTGTCCGCACGTCTTGCTTATAACTGTTGGTTGATTGTCTTCATTTTTGCATATTCGACACGAGTCGATTTCGCCACTGCTCTGTAGTTCACTTGAGATGCTTTCGATAACATTCGTAATATGCGCTGTCGCATGTCCAAGGGAAGATTTTTGGCTTGAATTTTCAATGGCACTTTCTTCAGATTTTAGCGTCAGCAATACTTTTTTAAGATTGTTGATTCGTATCTGAGCTTTACCGTGCAACGATTTTAGTCTCTCTTGTTTTATGAAATACTGCTCTACGAAGTCAGTCTGCTTGTTTCCAGTTGACATTGGGTCTTGTTTTGACGTTCGCGAACCTTTAGGTTTTTTGACAGTTTGGCCGTTATTATTGGCAATAGCTTTGCGTTTATTCGAATCCTTTTTACTAGTCAAACCTGACGAGTCGTTGGAATTGTTATGTACAAGCTGCGCCAAAAAATCCGCAGCTTCTTCGTCTTCTCGCGATTTAAACTGATTGCCAGCTTCTTCGTCTGTCATTTTGAGAAGAGAGTGCACATTTTGACAAGTTTGGTCGAGCTCACTTGGAGTGAGATATAACGGATGACTTTCATCATCCAAACAAAAACCAACATCAGCAAGTTGTTTTGACGTCATTTCGCTTTGCTAACTCAAGAGTGAATGATTGAGTTTTAATAAAAAGACTGGCTTTTATAGAAGACGTTTGAGTTATCTTATTGTTTCTTTACTTCGGAGGATATTGCGAAAAATGTTCATACTACTAGATGTTATATTACACAATGACTCATATTTAGCATTCGATCCATTGCAATTCAATACGACATTGTTCGTAAGCTCAACGTTCTACTTTACAATCAAACTATATCTAACCTACTCATTAACGACCAACACATGATATGCATTTAAACATTTTATTTTACAACAAACAATCAAACATATGAAAACAGTCAAAAAATGGGTTAATCCGTGAAAAGCATTCGCACCCAGCCAGTAACGTCAGCTCGACACATAGCGCAGTCTCCATCAAACATCATCAGGCAGCAGTTTTCACAAAAAGTGTGCCCACACCTTGTCAAGGTACTGTTTTTTTTCCTCATCGTAGCATATGGTACACGTTTTTAATCCTCGAATAGCCTCATCTTTTTCTTCTTGAAGTTTTGTTCTAAGCGAATCCAAAGCCTGCTCTTTTTCAAATAGGAGCTGCGATATTATCCTATCGGTTTCGAGTTCATGCTGCTCTTTTAGCGCGCGTTCGCGTTTAGACCACTCATCCTCGAAGAAACGCTCTTGATCATTAATCAAATGTTCGCTCGCTTCTCGCTGATAAGATGAAGCCTTTTGAATACACGATACCATTTTCTTGCAGACATCGCGACCTTCCTTTGACATAGCGTAGTCGCTGCTGTTCACAAACGCTGTAACCTGACTTCCAAGTCTGTTCAGTTGATAGCCGAACGACTTTAGATCAATTGACGCCGATTGTTCTGGTCGAGTGTATGGCTTTGTAGCATGTCGCTTGCCCTTGCCAGTCGTTTCGCTACTACCACTAGCAGCGTCTGTGTCCTCGAACTTTGGCAGTCGGTTTGCGTATTTCGGCATGATTTCGAGTCAATGTTCTCTCTTGGAGTCTCAAATCAAGAATGATGACCATACCTGTCCGTGTCGCTTTATATACCCAACGGGCTGGTGCGTTTTCAGTATATAGACAAAGCATAGCGCTTACATACCAAAGTCCTTGATAAAGATGAATAGCAAATTTCTTACGCGTGGTAAGTGTAGACATTCATATCTGAGAAAAGCGATGAACAAAGTGGCATGTCTGAGAGATTTTGATCAAACGTACGTTAGCGAGTTAGGTCTTTACCTAAGAAAGACATTTCCCACATTACGCGACGACTGTAAATTGTACATTAAGCACGAAGTAACTATTCAAAATAGACGACCCGATTTCGTTATTCATGTACCAAATGTTGCGCTCATACTGTTAGAATACAAAACGTCGAATGTTACAACAAAAGTACGCAGAGAATATCTAACTCAAGTACTCGATACGTATCACAAGTTTCGACAAAGCTTATGCGTTAGTGAAAATTCCAGCCATATACGTTTACTTAGCATTTTGCTCATTCGCAATTCTTCATCTCGACAAAATAAAATTGTGTGTGTGAAAAATGAGTTAATACCTAACAGCTGTTATTTGATATGAACTTTTATGAATATTTTTGCGAAATGTACTATGATCAAATTTCAACGCAACAGTGCAGTGGAGTATTTTTCAAATCACAATATCTCGCTAGTACAACTTTTTTTCCAATCCAATACTTCATCAAATATCTACCAGCATCGCACGAGAAATTACACCCAGTACAGCGAGGTCATAAAGTGCAGATAATATCGAACGTCATTTCAAATTAAAGTACACGGATAGATGAGTATTTGCGAGAAAGTTTAACTGTACATTTCTCAACAACCTATGCAGATATTGGGATCAAATTTTGACTATGATATTCAACTAAGAAAGCTCCACAATGATTGTTCCATACGTTGTATTCTTTTGTTAATGCTTCTTGGACAAAAGTGCAAGTTTATGGTCGAAAATACCGTTTGTATGAAGAAAACTTTTTTGCCTTTTCGTTTTGCTAAACGAAATATGTACAGTTGAATAAGGAATTGTTTTCTGAAGAATTTGGTGTATACCACTTTGCATGTATGTGAATCATTTCGATTAAATACGTAGGAAGTTTAACGCAACATTGATATTTTTTTTGACATCGGCATCGAGTCAAAATTCATGACGTGCAGTAGATCTACGTAATTTCGCTTCATGTAAACAACCTTGGTGCAATATCGTACAACGAGGTTTAAGTGCATTTTCTTTGAAACCACTCAAAATATCAATATGAAATTTTCAGTACAGTACACATATGGCTATATGCTACAATAAAGTACTGATGGTTTGCCCTGAAATATATGCTTCCATGTAAAATATCTGTCCGAAATCTTTTGTATGAAGAAAACTTTTTTGCCTTTTCGTTTTCATAAACAAAATATGTACCGCTGAATAGGGAATTGTTTTCTGAAGAATTTGGTGTATATCACTTTGTATGTATGTGAAACATTTCGATTTAACACGTAGAAAGTTAAACGCAGCACTGATATTTTTCTTTACATCGGCTTCGAGTTAAAATTCATTACATGTAGTACGTCATTTCGCTTCATGTAAACAACCTTGGGTAAAATATCGTACACCGAGGTTTAAGTCAAATTTCTCCGGAACTGTTCAAGTCATCACTATCAAATTTAAAGTACAATGCCCAGCTTATTGTTAGCTACAACTTTTCTATTGTAATTTTTGTTCCAACATACATGCTTATGAGATAAAAATCACGTTGAAAACGTTCGCAACAAGAAAACTTTTTCATCCTATCGCTTTTTGAAACAAAACTGATATCATCTTATAGAAAATTTCATTCCGAATATTTCGCTATGACATGCGTGTATGTTTATTGTATCGCTTGATCAAGACTAGCCGAAAACCATTTTGCCTATAATCACGAATTCACTTTTTAAAGCACGAAACATGTACTGTAGATCGAACGTCATTTCTATCCATGTAAACAACCTTGGCTTGGGTGCAATATCTTACAATGAGGTTTAAGTCAATTTTCTTTGAAACCACTCATAATATCCAGATGAAATGTTCACCACAATATTCTATCATATGATAGCTACAATTTTTGTCTCGCCTATATTGTTCTCACACGACTCATTGTGTCAGATATTCAATTTTGCAAAATTCGCTAAGAAGAAAACTTTTTCGTGTTAAGAGCATTTATCTTCATTTTGGTATGATTTTGTAGGAAATTCAATTCCACGCATTTTGATGTATTACACTTAAACGTCTGTCTAAACACACAAACAATACAGTGCAATAACGATTTCGTACTAAACGCATTTCTGTCTTTAACTTTAGATTTTTACAACGTCGTCTTTTATCCATGTAAACAAACGAAACAAGATGTTAAGTTACATCGGTTTAACTTAATTTGCTCGATAGCGTCTCTTGATATTTAGATGATTTTTTCACCACAGTATTGCATCATATGATAGCTACAATTTTTGTTTCGCCTATATTGTTCTCACACGACTTATTGTATCAGATATTCAACTTTGCAAAATTCGCTAACAAGAAAACTTTTTTGTGTAATGAGCATTTATCGTTATTTTGGTACTAGCTTGTAGGAAATTCGATTCCACGCATTTTGATATATGACACTTAACTGTATGTCTCAACACAACAATAAAACAGTCCGATAACGGATTTTAACTAAACGCATTTCTGTCTAACATTAGATTTTATTTTAACGTCGAACAATCGCTCTGTACTGTAAAATGAACACTGATTTCGTACAAAGTTTAAGTCGCGTTTTCGCTACAACTAGTTGACATATATTTATGACATTTTCGCCAAAATATCAAACATGATAATAGCATCAAGTTTTGTGGGGATCATTTTTCGCTAACATTTACGCATATTGTAGAAATGCTTAGTTTTTCGCATAAAAATCACTTCGCTGAGAATGAAAAAAATTCCCATTTTAGACAAGTACATAGCAATTGATACCATTCGATAGGGAATTCTGTTCTGCACATATTTTGATATATGGTAATCCACAATAAGTCTGATTACAAGGAAACTACTTCGACAAAACGCATTCGTGCTTATAGAAATTTCGAACTTTAAAGTATCGAGTTAAACTGAATGACGTTAAGATAGCAAATATTTCACAAAACTGTGTTTGTTTGGAAGAGGTTTAACTTAACTTTCTCGATAACGCGTGAATACATTTCGATGAAATTTTCACTACCATAACTAGCAAATATATAGGAACAATGTGTGTTAAAGCATTTTTGTATTTCATCAACGAGTATATGTCAAAACTTCTGTTTATTGACCAAACTTGGGTTGGTATGAAGAAAAGATTTTCATTCCGCAATATGGTACTGAGATATTTGTATCATGCGATGGGGAATTCATTTCTGCGCATTTTGGTGTAACATACTTGATGTTTTTGTAAAACGCTGCAGTTATAAGGACAGAAAACCATATCACAACAAACACACATTTGTTGAAAATCGTAAATTTGACCCTTCGTTCTTAGTGCATATTCACGTCATTTGAATAAATATCATCCTACAACTTAAAGGGACGTTTACATATCGATGATAGAAAATTGTATTTCTCGCGACTGATTTAAGTCGGATATCTTTAGAACCCGGTGTCCGAATTCAATAAAATTTTCATCAGATTAACAGAAATTTCTATGCGCACACACTGATACTATGGGTTTATACAAAATCGAATGCGCGAGTTACGATATTTTGATATAAACGCAAATTTTCATGATATTTCCAAGTTGTATGAACAATTGTACAGATAACCAAAATATTTGTATATCACTTTGTAGGCGCTATTGTGCTGAACATTTTGATATATGATGTTGGATATTTATTTTCTATTTATTCGTTATATCAATACTATACTCGCAAAACATAGTTGAAACAAGAAAATCGAGGTTGTCCCTTTAACAATGCCAGCGCAAAATACTATCGAGTTGCTTTCGTCAAAAACTACGTCATATAAACAATTTAATTTTCAAAATTCTTAGAACCCTGAATTGTTCTGGCTATGTAGAAATAAACGGGTATAACGGGGATATTTTTATGCCGGAGTTAAATGTACACTACTTATAGTGAATATTTTTGATGGATTACTCACATATTTTATATGATTTAGGATTATTTCACAATGCTACTGTAGGTTAGTAACTTTGACTAGATATTTTTCTATTTCTATTATGGGTTCATGTTTAATGTGAGCATCTGCCCAAAACTATACACTAAAGCACAAAAGGCAATGGATTTGCTGTATATCAAAACTAAAAGAAATACTGGAAATACTGGATGGATTTGATGGACTCATGCTTATCAATTTTTATGACCATTCAATCTGTGAATATTTCGGCTTGTATGGTCATGAAAAAATAGTCGCACTGTCACGCTTTGGTTAGAGAGCCCACCATGTGATCAATGACGTTTCAATCTTGATGAGAAGGGATGCACATTCCCGAATGCATCCTTCCTCATGATATGTTGAGTTAAACATGTTCATTGCACATAAAAATGTCACAGAAAGAGATGCAGTGCCAAATACCGACCGCATGCAGTGCGCGAGCATGACTAAACATGTGGTATTTGAACATATGGTATTTAAACATGTGGTATTTAAACATGTGGCATTTAAACATGTGGCATTTAAACATGTGGTATTTGAACATATGGTATTTAAACATGTGGTATTCAAACATGTGGCATTTAAACATGTGGTATTTAAACATTTGGTATTTGAACATGTGGTATTTAAACATGTGGTATTTAAACATGTGGTATTTCCAGAAGACATTTAATTCGGCTTTGCAAGACACTGTGCTTGGTATTTCGTAAACTAACATTATATAGCAAGCACGACATTAACTGTTCAATAAAACAGCGTTCATGTACATAAATTGTGTGAACTCAAATCATGAAGTATACGATTTTCTGTCATTCTTGGTTTGGTCGTTGAAGAGATAAGACGTATTTTTTGTGCTCTCGACGTCGCGCTCAGTATATAAATTGAACTGCGCGGGCAAAAAAACGCTCAGTTGACCAATAGACTTTGACAAAGACAGACGTTAATTTTGTGATCTCTGAAAAAAATTTGACATGATTTTTTTTTATGATGACTATGTCTCAGTTGACTTTTGAACGTTAACGAATATGAACGTACTTTCGTGAGCTCTGACTACAGTATCGATGAAAAGTTTTGAGTTTAACTGACTTGACTTCGCGTTATAGAATAGCGACTTGGTACTCGGGTTATTGAATGACTGGTGGACTGTAGTGTTAGGTTATTGTCATGAGATAACAACTTGACTTTGACTTGAGTTGTGTGCAATTAAATTTGTGTTGGGGTGTCAAGCGATTGACTTCACTTGAACTCTGGACGTCGGAGTGATCAGATGTGTCTTTGAAGCTGGTGTCTACGAAAACGTGAGTACAAACTTTTGTGTTTGACTGTTGACGTGTCTCACTGTGTATGATGATTTATGATGATTTTAAGCGGCTGGCGTATTATTGTTGAGTTGTTGTACTGATAGAGAAGTGAAATGCGTTGGGTATAAATTACTCAGTACTTATACAGTGTCGATAATATGGTGTGATGAGAGATGATGGTGTTACAAAATATTTACTGAGCTACTTTGGGAAACGAACCGATGATGTAAAAACATTGGAAACATATTTCATGAAAATGCATGTGCTTATATGTACTAAATATGATATTGCTTTACTTGTATTTGCATGTCGTTAACATTTCTATTTTATTTCAGTATGCTGTGGTGAGTATTGCAGATTTAACTTGTATGTGTGGTTTTTAGTTAACGATGCTTAATGAAAACTATTATTGTACACTTAGTATGGAATGATGTGAATGATGATATGATGGGTAGAATTAATCAGTGCTTGTGTCTAGAAATGCTGAATGTTTATTGAAAAGGCTAAATGCTAGCCAGTACTAAGAGTTGAGCTACCGTGGGAATGTGAAACGAACTGATGGTGTAATATGATGGTGTATTGACATACTTTTCTTATATGTACTAAATATGATATTGCTTTACTTGTATTTGCATGCTGTTAACATTTCTATTTTGTTCCAGTGTGCTGTGGTGAGTACTGTAGATATTACTTGATTTTTAGTGTCTATGAATGCTGATGTATGATAGCTATAGCATGAGCTCAATGCTAACCAGTATTATGAGTTGATGTATTGTGGTGATGCTAATCGAACTGATGATGTAACATGATGGTGAACACTTACTGAATGCATAAAATTTATTGAATTGCATTTGTTGATATGCACTATAATATGATAAATGTATTGCTTAACATGTATATTTCATGATGTTTAATTTCAGTGGGCTGTGGTGAGTACTGTAGATTGTATTGCCTATGTATAGAATTCAATAAAAGATTATGACTGAAAACTGCTTTTGATTCTTTTTGAACAGTTTTAGGGACTATAAGTCTATAACAAAAATATGTCGGTTGGCGTTCATACAGCAATGTTTTGAGTAGTACAGAAATGTTTCTACGTTTGTGGTCGCCAGTTGTCTGTGATGTGTAAAGTGAAAAATACACGGAGCTTTGAATACAACAAACAGTTACTGTTTTAACACAGATTGTGTGCTATGCATTTTTCGATGTAGATCTTTTTCAGATTTGACATGAAATGTAGACCTGACATTTGAACAGAGCTGGGAAACGAAAAGGTAAGTTTGTTAAATTTCACAATGAACACTTGTGTTTTGACAAAAGAAGAGATAAAGTGAGTTTTGTCATCATCATGGTTTCTTTCAGAGTATAACTCGTGAACAGATGAAAACCTATTTTTTGCTAGATTTTCATGTACTCTTTTTTTGGATGATAAGTATGTCAGTAACTCAAAATCATACGGCTAGTACAGTATGGAACATGAATGCTTTGTTCAGATTTTCAGATGTGTGCTGGCAGTTCAAGTCTGGCAGCTGAAGTGAACAGTCATGATTTTGTTGGAGCTCCAACAATATGCTAGAAGGTAAGTAACTATGTTTAATTTGCATTGCATGTTTTCCTATGTTTCAGACTTTTAAACAGAGATGTCATGATGACTGGAGTTGAGCACAGGGCAGTGATAAAGTAAAAGGTAAGTACTGAATGTTTGTTCTATGCATGTTTTGCTATAATACATTCCAGGAGTGCTTATGCAGTGATGATTTGACAGTTGAGTGAAAGTGGAGCCATGCAGTCTTGATTTTGAAGCTTATCAACAAGCCTTGAAGGTAAGGTTAGAATGACTCAATGTTAGTGAATTATTTAAAAAAATATACTGTCAGTGAAGTACTGTCAGTTGCATTTGGACAGTTGAGCAGAACAGACGTAGCTGTAAGAGCTCTCATATCTGTTGTGTAAAACTGTCCTAATGATATGTTATGCTTGTTTGTTTCTGTTGTACTATTTTTCAGATACGTTTGGCAGTGAAGGATTGAAAGCTGACATGAACAGAAAAAAGATGCTGTTGGCAGTGATGGGTTTGGAAGCTGGCATGAACAGAAAAGCAAACATATGGTGAGTACAAAATAGTTTTTATATGGTATGTTTTGTGCATGCTTCTATGTTTCAGATGTACTTGCAGTCAACAACGAAGATGATTCAAGAAGAGAAACATTGTTGTGATGTGAATAGAACGTTCAAATAGGGTAAGTGTAACAATTGTGGTAGTTTGATTTGTACCATGTGTGTATTGCTATGTTTCAGATTGCACATGCAGAGATGGTTTCCTACTGGGTGTCAATAGAAGGGACACGAGTAAAAACGATTTCAACTGCTAAACCACAATTCAAGAAGTTGGGTAAGTTTTAAGTCATTGATTTGAGGTGTACAATGTGTTCTTTACTTTGTTGCAGATTCGAGTCACTGGTTTACACATGGAAGAAGATTTCCACCTCTGTGACACATCTTTACAAAAGCAAGGTAAGTTGACCAAGTTGTTTTTTTTATTTGTTCTGCTATAATGTGATGTTATGCTATTTTTCAGGTTTTCCATGTAGCTATGGATAAAACAATTTTAAGACAGAATAGCTGCTGCAGCTTGGTTCTGTGTTGGTTTTTGTTTAAAAACGTTTTACATGCATGTGTGTTTCAAAATATTTTGTTTCAGTAGAGGGCCAGATGTCGAGCAGTACAGATGTGTTTCTTGGAGGGAGCTCCCAAACCGTGAGTACAAGTATTTGATATTTAGAAGTCTATGTGAAAGATAATAGCAATGGTAGAATCTATCAGTACTTGTGTTTAGAAATGCTGATGTGTGACGGTTAACTGAAAAGGGTAAATGCTAGCCAGTACTTACACCTGAGCAAACGTGGGATGTCGAACTAACTGATGATGTACTATGATGGTGAACACTTACTTTGTGTATCGAAATGCTTTTGTTGATATGAGTGTGAGCTTAATACAGCAATGTTTGAGTAATACAAAAAATGTATGTACTCTTTTGTGGTCGCCAGTTGTCTGTGATATGTATAGTAAAAAAAACACAACACAAAGCTATGAAGCATACAATTGTTTTAAGATTTTATCAATGATTGTGTACTATGCATGTTTTGATTTAGTTCGTTTCAGATATGACATGACCTGAATATTTGACAGTCGAACGGAGCTGAGCATTGCAGAAAAGGTCTCATAGTAGCCTCAACAGTGAATAAGGATATCAACTGCTGTGACTAAACTGTTGAAGAAGGGTAAGTGGAACAATGTGTTTGTTTTATAAGTACCATGTATGCTTTATTTTGCTCTGTTTCAGAGTAGACATACAAACAGTGTCTTGCTTTGCATGCTATTTTTTAGGTCTCTCATGCAGTGAGGGAAAAGAAGAAGATTTCAATAAAGAATCACTGCTGCAACTCAGCTCTTTAAACAAGGTAAGTGTTTACTATGTTGTATACAAAATGTTTCTCTTTCTTACTATGTTTCAGGTTAACATTGCAGAGATGTTTTGACAGCTTGTGACAGAAAAGAAATTCAGCAGCTGTGTCTTGACTGTAGCCACAAGGTAAGTCGAAACAAATATACTGGTTTGTATGTTGTGTTGTTATGCCCTTCTATGTTTCAGACTTACATTGCTGTGACTGTTCCACAGTGGGTCAAAAAAAAGACGAATACAGGTTTCAAGAAGAAAATTGGCTGTTAAAACTCTGCACAAAATATGAGGTAAGTGAACTACTCTTTTGGTTTGTGTTGTGCTTTGTTCTGCTTAACTATTTTTCAGATTTGAGTGGTGGGTCGTTACAGAGCAGACTTTTTGACAAGTGAGAAGTTGAGAAACAGAGAATGATTTAAGATCAGCTAGGTAAGTCTTGATTATTATGCATTGCTAAATGTTGTTTTTTATTTCAGTATGGCTGTGGTAAGTACACTAACTTTCTATAATTTAATATTGAACTGCTTTGATAACTTGTATCCTGCTATGCAATGCTTAATATATATTTTTCATTTCAGTATGGCTGTGGTAAGTACACAAACTTTCTTTAATTTTCACATTGAACTGTTTTGATGACTTGTATCCTGCTATGCAAAATGTCTTTTTTTTATTTCAGTAGCCTGTTGGTAAGTACGCTAACTTTCTATAATTTCATAGTGAATTGTTTTGATGACCTGTATTCTGCATTGTAAAATGTGTTTCTTTTTCATTTCAGTATGGCTGTGGTAAGTACAATTGCCTTTCATATTGAACTGTTTTGATGACCTGTATTTTGCATTGTAAAATGTGTTTCTTTTTCATTTCAGTATGGCTGTGGTAAGTACACAAACTTTCTTTAATTTTCATATTGAACTGTTTTGATGACTTGTATTCTGCTATACAAAATGTGTTTTTATCAGTTCAGTTGCCTGATGGTAAGTACAATTTGCTTCTTTAAATTGCATGTTGAAATATATTTGATGACTTTTGTTCTGCTATGCTCTTTTTCATTTCAGTTGGGCAGATGTAAGTACACTTCATTTATGTAAAAACTGAATATGATTGTTGTGCTATACAAAATGTGCTTTTCTCAATTTCGGGTCAGCAATGGTAAGTAGATTGTGTTTCTTTATGTATAATTTTGTATACATATTGTTTTTTTCATCATAGCATGTTTTTCATATTTATGCTTTGTGTAAGTAAAATGTTCATAAATCATTCTTATCTTAAAACTAAAAATGTATTGTGCTATGCAAAATGTCTGTATGATTTCAGTTGCCAGAGGTGAGTACCATTACAGTTGAAAAGTTAGTTTTGTTTAGTTCAAGTTTTGGTTCACAGTTCTGTTTGTTATTTGGCAAAATTTACATGTATGCATTGAGTCTTGATTTCAGCTCGATTGTGGACTGAAGAAGATTGTCCGCAGAGGGATTGGATACAAAATACAAAGTAAGTACTGAGTTTCTTACTAAAAGTTTTGAGTTGTATTCATTGTGTGTTAATATGCTATGATTGCTATGAACATGACTTTTGTATTTCAGCGAAGACAACATAGGTAAGTAAAATTGTTATCTGTTTCATGTTTACTGTTACAGTTCAATATTGTGTTTATAAATTGTAAGTTGTACAAACACATTCAAAAGTTTCTGATCATGCTTTCGATTTCATTTCAGCTTTACTGCTGGACGAGTGTTCTCTACTACTAGACGTGTCAGGTTTACTACCAGGCGAGCAGTGACAACAAGGCGCCTTTGTGGAAACAACACAACAAAAAAGTGAGTATTAGTTGAAATTGTTTTACTGTATGTTATACTTAAATGCAAAATTGTGCACATAAATTGTAAGTTGTACAATTACAATGAAAGTTTCTGATCATGCTTTTTATTTCATTTCAGCTGTACTGCTAGACGAGCAGTGACAGAAAGGCGCCTGAACATGCAACACAAAACAAAAAAGTAAGTATCAGTTAAACAGTTGGTAGAGTTGTGTGTTTTTCTTTAGCAGTTTGTGTTTACTATTTTATTTGATACATGGTATATTACACATGCATGTTTTTATCATTTCAGGCTGTTTACTTTCATCGTTTACTGTTTAACACAATTTGCTTTTCTATTTTCAGTGCCAATATCCAAACCTTGATGTGGACACCGAGTAGTCAATACATACGTGTGGCGTATAGCTGCGACAAAACCGTGGGTCCATCGCACCGATAACTTGAACATTGGCCCGTGTATGGACATCAGTGCAACTTTGTGAATCCATGTAACTTTGTGAATCCATGTAACATTGCGAATGTGTGTCGATCGAAAAATGTGTACATTCTGCACTGAAACGAACTCGGTGTTGCAAGTGGCAAGTGTTGACAGTGTGTATGTTTATGTTTATGTTTTTACATGAAAAATAAAGGAGATTGTTGTTTTATTGTGCTGGCCAGCAATATTGATGTATTGATGTATGTGTTTGTGTTTAAACTATGCAATACCAAAATCAAACAAAAAATAAACATTAACAGTCATTAACTGTGTTTGGGCGGCCGAGGGGTTTAAGACTCCACAAGTGTGAAGCGCACTGATAGCACTTGGGGGTAAACACCTCGGTATTTCGGTGCTAAAATGTTTTCACGGTGCTTATTTTGACGCACTGTTAGAACTACCAACCAGTAAATGATTGCTTGATTTATAAAACAAATATTCAGTCTCTACTTTGGCACAAGAGACTCTAAGTATCAAATACCAACAATTTAGACGCAGACAATCACATGGTGGTACACCAGTCCGAATATACTCATTGCTCTAGCCAGGATTGCAAATTACTTGTGTTGACTAGCAAGGCTCCCTAGTAACGGAGCAGTGTTACTGGCGTTTTTTGGGTCGATAGTGCTTAGGTGAGGTTTTGCTCGAATCGGGAGCGGGTCACTCGCTTGGGCGAGTTAGTTTTCGCTCGTAGTTTCCAATCTGGCTAGATCAATGTAAGGTTGTCGTTGACTGCTATTTGGCAAGCAGAAAGACAACAGCGGTTAATTAACTGAGTATGGGCGACCGAGGTATGTAGGTGTCAATAGACCGACTCCACAAGTTGCGAAGCGAACCGATAGCACTTGAGGGGAAACGCCTCGGTTTTCGGTTCTAACATGTGTTATCCATGCTGTCGTTATACTCTGGCAAGGCTCCTCAATCTATCGCGAGGGACACTCATTATTGCCCGCAAGCTTTAGAACCTGACGTGGGTCGATGCGTATGCGAGTCCGAGGACGCGATGGCATTTGATAAGGCTACCAACCAGTTAATGATTGCATGATCTATAAAACCAAATTTTAAGTCTACTTGGGCACAAGAGATTCCAAGTACCAAAATACCAACAATTAACAAGCAGACGCTTTTCAAAACTATGACCGCTGAGATTGATAGTCAGATGGAGTCCTGCCCATTTAGCTGTGTAGCGGTCTAGGGCGGGGTTGCAAGTCAATACGAAATGAGGCGCTATAAAGCAACTCGTCCCCGTTATGACCGTCAATACTTTCGACACTATCTGGGAATCCTTTCAACACCACATTGTTGCGCTGTTGGAAGGGTGGTAGGCACGCATGGTGACATGCCTGTGCTTTGCTATGCGACACCATGGTATTTTCGTACGGTGACACGAAATATCTTAATCTGGCTCTCTCAGAAACGCAGGCACGCGTTGACCGAACCTGACCGATGACCGAGCAATAACATTTCTATTAAGTGCTTCAATGCACAAAGTCTGCTAGGGCTGGGGTGGGAAGGCGACTTCTCTTGTACTCAGACAAGAGGAACGGTCACAAGTCCGTGAAAACGCCGAGTGACACCACTAGCTTGCAAACGTACAAAGCAAAAAACTTTCAAACTTGAATTTGAGGTAAAATGATAAAAAAAACTATATGAATGACTAACCGATATAAGATATTTTCCATATGGCAACAAACTATGCTACTCAATGTTGCGTTGAACATTAATTGCGCCTTACGAACTACTCGTGTTGAGACTTACATTGAGTGACTCGTAAACGTAAAGCAGTTACTCGCTTTTGACTGCATACACATTTTGTACAACGGTTCGTTATTGGTATAACTTGTCTTTCAGTGAGGCACATTAACATAAACGTTCAACAGTATTTAGGCTTTATATTGCGCTTGTAGAATATACGAACAAAACACACTACATAAATGACGTTTAGGGATTATTTTCACTTTCCATTTGAGATGATATGATGAAAAAGTATATACATCAGTTTAAGCGACTTTCATGACATTCACCACATGGCCATAAACTTGCGTTATTCAATGAAATGTTAAAATTTCGCTAGCAAAATAAATAAAAACTATATACGCAGTTTCATAACTTTCGATGTATGATCATGAAGTTTGAAATTGTGCAAAGCAATTTTGCGTTAAAAGTTGCATGTAGTTTTATCCCGATCTGAAACGTTTCGCTACAATACAGCCGTATTCGAAACTCAACAACTCAAATGTTTGTACAGAACAATACGAATGTTCCCATTTTGAAACGACAGTAAGTTAAACAAACATTTAGTGGTAAAGCGACATTTCTTGTACTCAAATAGGAGAAACGGTCACGAGTCAGTACACAAATCATAGCAAAACTACACTCTGCAGCTTGTATGAAACGTGTTTACAAAACCAAAGTAGTTCAAAGCAGAACGCTTTTCCTTCTTCGAGGGAGAAGAAATCTGGGTGCAAGTCCCGGCTTTGGTTATAACACGAATACTACTCGCTGCTCAATAGCAATATTCATCATCCTATCCTTATTTAAGGAATACAATCGATTTTTGCCATACGGCCACAAACTATGCTACTAAGTGTTGCGTTGAACATTAATTGCACGAAATAAACTACTTGCGTTGCAACTAGCAAGCAGTGACTCGTAAACTCAAAGCAGTTACTCGCTTTTGACTGCATACACATTTTGTACAACGGCTCGTTATTGGTATTACTTGTCTTTCAGTGAGACACATTAACACAAACGTTCAACAGTATTTAGGCTTTATATTGCGCTTGTAGAATATACGAACAAAACACACTATATAATCTACAATCGATCGCATAGTTAGCTACTTGAGTTGATATTGACAAGCGCTGGTCAATCATCTCGTTTGTAAGCTTTCGAGTGTACACAGTAGTTTGCAGTTTTGTTTCACACATAATACAAAATATGGATGAAAAAAATCTATATACATAACAGTTTGCGATATTAACTACTTTTGCCTCTTGGCCAAATCTACACTCGATCGCATAGTTTGCTACCTAGGTTGATATTAACAAGCGCTGTTTGAAAAGCAGTATTACTTCAATGCTATGGTTTGGTTGTAAGATAAAATACTAGTATATGATGCATTGATGTAACAGATATGTAGGCACATTCGTATAGTAGAAGAAAATTCTCAGCAGCAGCTGGTCTGCAAACACTACAATGCGATTTTGCAGTTTGATACGAACGTGTTTTGTTCACGTGAAGTTGAAATGAAAATCTGTCGTGTCTGATCAATGAAATATATTTGATAAAATAACACAGTTGAAAGGCAGTAACATATCTAAGGTTGTGCTATGTTACAGCTCCACAAATAGTTATTCGTCTTGCAAGATACTGGAACAGATGTCCACATGTTATTGTATATTATCTGATTTAGGATATTTTGAGAAATTATGCAACAGAACATTTCTGCAAGATGTGAAAAAAATATCTATTTAAATGGGATTTCTGAGGTTTAGCCATCGCCGAAAGGCCAATGTTTCTTCGTTAATGCATGGCAAAAGTAAAGGCTATATTGTTTGCTAGTATGCTAGTCCGTATTGCATATCGCAAGGTGGTAAAGCGGCTCTTTTCATTTCGCTGTGAAAAGAACGGTCACAAGCCCGTACAAACGCTGAGTGACACCTCTTGATCATGTAGCTTGTATGAAACGTGTTTACAAAACCAAAGTAGTTCAAAGCAGAACGCTTTTCCTTCTTTGAGGGAGAAGAAATCTGGGTGCAAGTCCCGGCTTTGGTTATAACACGAATACTACTCGCTGCTCAATAGCAATATTCATACTCTTAGACAGTCAAGTTAATCGCGGGACCAAATGCCCATAGGTTCGATTTTGACTTGCTACATCCATGATAAAAATGAACCAACACATTGACATTGAGTACGTGATTAAAATGTACCAGCAATTTTTCGCTAATCGGTATGTAGTAAAACTATTTGACAAATCTACGTTATAACTAGCACAGTTAAAATTTAACGTTTAAGCATTCGCTGATAATAGGCATGCAATAGCAATCCAACGCTGAAATGATTCACACTCCTACGCAATTAATTTTATCGCGGGACCAAATACCCATAGGCTCGATTTCGAGTTGCTAATTAAAATATATTCGGATAATAATTAGCTCAGTCAATGTCGATATACACATGGCATCCATATTGAAATGTCAAACACGAATATGGAGCTCATGCAAATATCGTTCTAGCAATGAGATCGAAATTCGTATATGAACCGCGAATATCGAGCTAGATTGATTTTCGCGCCAGCACTCTATTTCAAAGATGAAACGACGATATTTAGCTGTTGCGAATATCGTGCTAGCTTTGAGATATGAATCTTAACATGAACTAGATTGAATGTCGAGCCAGAACTGACATCGAAATTCAAAGGTGAAACGCGATTATCGAACTAATGTGAATATCGTGTTCGCTCTTAGTTTGAATGCAGCTGAATTTTAACCTTGTTATAATTTTGCACAGAATAGGGGTTTAAAAAATCTGGTATAATCCTCTCCGATAAACAGTGTACTTAACTTCAAATAGCAGTTTTTATCAACATCCATTTAAAATGTGCTATGTGTACTTTCATTAAGGTGGTTCTAAATGAGAATCAGTGTTTGTGTCTTTAATTTCATTAAATGTATTGATTTTACTGATTTCATTTGTGATAGAACGGGTTCTTAAATCATATCCCTAAAAGTAGTTTAAAGGTTCAATTTAATGAAGGACAAAGTAATCAACTGTCTACTATTTTATTGTCCTAAATTACTGTATCAAGAACGTGTTACTTACGGACATGGTTCCTTGCTCAGGAAAGTGCCCAGGAAATAAACTACCAATATCCGGAAAGGAAAGTTCACAGGAGATTGACGCCCAATAACAGGAGTTTAACTCCCAACACGTCACTCTACAGGCTACTGAGACCTACAGGCTACTGAGACCGAGAATACATCTCGTCTCCCGTTCAAATAGTCGATGCAACATTTATACAACAGACAACAGGCATACATCATCAAGTTTTCATGTATTCAAAGTTAAGCATAGCCTATCTCCAAGCTACATGAGTCAAAACTTTGTAACTCAGGATTCTGTTGAAACTTATAGAACTAGGTCTAGTGAACATGGGATGTAAGTTATGGAACATATAAGGAGTATTCCCACTCTCAATAGATTTAAAGGAGAAGTAAAGAACTACTTTTTAGAATTGGTATTTTTGATCTATTTAATTGTTTTAACCCCAACTAGTCCCAAGAGTAATGTGATATTATTTTACGTTCAACATTGTGCTTTTGGCCTGTGATAACTACATAGGTCAGTTACTATAAGGTATTTCATTTTTATCTTGTTACATTGTCGTAATCAATTGAGCAACAGCGTAATTTTGTAATCTTTTTAACTACCTTTGTTCTTTCATATTGTAATTATTCTTTTTTGTTTTTTTTCATGGTCCATGCCTCTCTATGTCAGACTATCAGTAGAAAGGACCACAATGGAAACAAGAGATTATCATCTCTTTATTGTGTCATATATATGAGTACTGATATGGTTCATCACACAGCAGTTCATTAATAACATGTTTTAAATGTTGTTAAATTTTAATGTATGTTTGTGTTGTTGTAATATGTTATGTTGCTCATTATCGAAATAAATCTATCTATCTATCTATATCTATCTATCTATCTATCTATCTATCTATCTATCTATCTATCTATCTATCTATCTATCTATCTATCTATCTATCTATCTATCTATCTATCTATCCATCCATCTATCTATCTATCTATCTATATCATCATATCGTTATACAAAATACACAAGAGACGGAAAATCAATTAAACACAACATATTATGATACCATATTTTCACTGAAGAGAAATACATATACAAGTAGTTGACATTTAAAGGGCAATAATTTGAATAAAGGGAGAACACCAGGCCTTCTACATTGCGTATGATTACATAATGCATAACAAGCCAAACAAACGACGAACAAAAAAACCACCTTAATGAAAGTTCAAACTACCCATATTTTAAAATATCTTTTAAATAGTCAAAAACTTTAAACATTTAGTTTCTTCCCCAGTTACACCGTAGTGGCATTGTCAAATATTTGGCAATAGTAATTGTTATTTTCTACCATTTGGTGAATATTATTAAGGATTTAGTGTCTTTTACATTCTGATGTTAGATAATAACAAGGAACTGAATATGTGGTCTGCATATTGATTCCCAAACCTATGTACGTCCTCAATAAAAGTACACTTGGCTGTTTATGATTACCCATTTGAACGAGTCATTCGTGTTAACTCGTTATGTTTGAAATCAAATGAATACACCTTGATTTCCATGTTGGATGACTCGCAACATTGTTATTAAGTGTATTTTCTTTATTTATTTCAGATAGAAACATTTAAAACATGTTTAATTTATCCCGTATATTAATTAAAAAATATATATTCATATACATTTTTTTAAATAGCTTATTATTTACTTGCAATGCAACAATAATATAATAATACATTTTCATATATGCTACAGGTTTATTCTGGTAAGTTTTGCTCTTTCTAATTATCTAAGTTTTATCTGTGAACAGCCTTATCCGATTGTTCATTAATAATCATGTTGATAAAACTGATATTGACTAGGATAATAAACGTAATAGTGCTTATTCGGCGTTGTTTAACATTACTTTTTAACTGGCATGTAATAGCCCTTGCATGACCAGGATTTTATATTTATAATGTCAATGTCAAAACTCACTGAAGTCTGAAGTTGAGTAAATTAATGTCGACTGCATTCGTATCGAGATTGGCAGTCACGTGTTTAACAGTCAATGTATCTACCAAGTTCTGCCCAATATAGTTGTTAAATCAGTGAGTCATCGGATTCACATTGCAAATTTGTCGAAATATATGCAAACTTAAATAAGTTTAAAATGGTGCATGTAACTCTTCACATCACAAGATGAGAAGATACTAATAGTTATTATCACTTCGATACTGTATAGTTGACTGTAAAATTATACTTCTCGTGAATAAATATTGACAGGTCTGCATGTTCTCGTTTAGGGGCTAGTGAAACTGTAAAAGAACTTCAAAAACACACACACATATTGAGGCTACCCATCCTAAACAATACCTTATCAATAAATCAACATAAAAAAGTGTCCAATATTTACTTTTGTGGAATCCAAAAACTTAAATAAACGAGAAGTGTTTGAATTAAAATAATGGTTTATACTATTAACTTCGAAATCTCGAGTAACGCGGCGCTCCATCAGCGTCAATAGTAATACAGGATGGTGAAGTAAGCGTCGTGCATGTGAGAGCGCCGTGAAATCAACTGGAACACCATATTGTGCCAACCATTTTCGGGTATGTTTGGTAAGTTTGGACATGCACGTAAAGCTGAAATGAGCGTTGTGGAAGCGTCATAGAAACGCTGTTGTATCTTGTTGACCAAAATTGATTATATGATGATGATGATGATGATGATGATGATGATGATGATGGTGATGATGATAATGATGATAAGAAAGAAAGGATGATGATAATGATGACGACGACGACGTCGAAGACGACGACGAAGACGACGACGAAGACGACGACGAAGACGACGACGAAGACGACGACGACGACGACGATGACGACGATGATGATGATGATGATGATGATGATGATGATGATGATGATGATGATGGTTATGATGATGAGGAGGAAAAGGAACAGGAGAAAGGTGGTGATGGTTTTGGTGATGCTGATGCTGCTGCTGCTGCTGCTGCTGATGATGATGATGATGATGATGATGATGATGATGATGATGATGATGATGATGATGATGATGATGATGATGATGGTGATGATAATGATGATGAGAAAGAAAGGATGATGATAATTATGACGACGATGATGATGTTGATGATTATGATGATGATGATTATGATGATGATGATGATGATGATGATGATGATGATGATGATGATGGTTATGATGAGGAGGAGGAAAAGGAACAGGAGAAAGGTGGTGATGGTTTTGGTGATGATGATGATGATGATGATGATGATGATGATGATGATGTTGATGAGGATGATGAGTAGGAGGATGAGGATGATGAGTAGGAGGATGAGGATGATGGTGATGATGATAAGGAGGAGGATGTTGTGATGATTATAAAAAATATGGTGGATGACGCAGGGGAGGCTGATTTTACGATGTTGTCGATGTTGATATCGATATTAATGGGGTATTCTGTCTGGCGGATGTTGAGAATTATTTGTGTAGAGTTGCTGTACTGCATACAGAGCGGATTAACAGAATAAATCGTTCTCAGGATTAATATTTGGAAGGAGTAAAAACAAATAAGGCAAAATTGTAACAATTTAAACACAGTCCTTATATAACAAGTATGCTCTGCTCCGAGTTGATGTATTTATTAAG
Source organism: Dreissena polymorpha (assembly GCF_020536995.1). NCBI lineage: Eukaryota > Metazoa > Mollusca > Bivalvia > Myida > Dreissenidae > Dreissena > Dreissena polymorpha. The sequence continues at coordinate 132,573,552 of NC_068357.1, read as the reverse complement.
AATGGATTTAAGGCACTTTTTAAAAATGATTTGTCAATTTATTGTATTATTATAGTGAAAAAGGGTAACCGGACTCAATAAAAAACACATTAAACAATACTTATATTTATAGGCTAGTAAGAGATTCCTTTCTATCACTGTTAAATGTCTTTTAAAATACCTTTGAGTATGTTTGACTAAAGTAAATGAACACATTAAATTAATAAAGTAGAGGCCATGAGTTAGAGTGATAAAAGTTTACAAACACATGTACACCATACCATTTGGCTATACATACACCAATTAAAAATACATATGCCTACAAGTACAGAATCATGCTTAAAGGAACACTTTGGCGCCACCAGGCTGAATTTTGTGAATGCTGGTATGCCTATAGACATATATTTGAACATTCTGTTTGATCTAAAGTCAGGAATAAGCCTACCGTGTATAGCAATTAGTAATATATTAGCTTATTAATGATACGGCATGAATACAAGTATTAAAGCGAAATAATTTACTTCAATAGTATCATATATTTAATCTATACCGATGAAAACAAAATCCCACCAATTTGTAATGTGCCAGTAAGTATGATTGTTTACAGATGGGTCAGATTGTAGTTACACGCTCACATTGTTCTTGTATGTTTATTTAAAAATATACCTGTAGGCCTGAATATCTGCATGTGGGCATAAACCATAGGTACAAACTTATACCTGTTTGCGTAATTTGTACCTGTAAATATACCTACTTACATTTTACCCCAATGGTACGTCGTGCATATTAACCATCACGTGAAAGCGCACAGGTCCGTATTTTGGTCGGCATGTTTCGAAATAATAGAGTTAAGCAATACTTTTTCACGCCATGCGTTATAAACAGACAACTAAACGATAAATTAAAAACATTCCCTCTTATGACTCATCATGGCTGTTCTTATAAACACACTCGTTTGTCGTGTATTCCACCGAGAAAACGATATTAAGAACGCTGTAGTTTTTACGTGCCCCACACAAAAAATTAAAATGATTAAGGTAAAAAGTTTAATTTAATGATAATGAATTTGTAGTCTGATTAAGGTAGGAAATAATTTTGTCGAGATGATATCCATTTTTACGTTTTTATATCCGATTTGGTATTTGACAATTTAGGTAAAAAACATATACCGTTCTAGTCCACAGTGATAAGATTGGTAGTAACAGCAGATCTATAAATACATACGCAACATGTCAACTAGGAGTTATTGAACAGTTTTTATATGAAATATATGGCTATGCATTATGCGGGATACATTTTGATTAGTTTTCCCGACATATTGTTTACAGCAATTTTTACTTACTTACTTTACTTTACATGTTGCTACACATTTTGGATCTACTCACAATGATTGCAGTTGAGCTGATTTCTCTTTTGTACCTATTGATGTTGTTAAAAAACAATCTAGACCGTTTATGCAAAGAAACATTTTGGATACATAAATTAAAAACTATGATTCCTAACGGTCTAAATAATCAACTGCTTTATAACATATATAATATAAGCATAATTCACATATACATTTGATGTTTGACTATCACAATGCCCTTTTATTCTTTAAAATAGACATTCGTATCAAATAATTATAATTTTATCGCAGTGTTATGCTGGTTTTCATACACAATTTATATATCCATTATGTTATTAAAATAGCCCGACTGAGATAAAATGACCGGCCTATAAGTATCATCATTCATTTAAGAACAACCTGACTAATTTATTTTATCAACCTTTAGGCATTATTTTACAACGATTATTTTGTATTACAGTTCTCTTATTCATATGGTCTTGATAGAACAATGCAAAACCATTTGGCTTCGAAAAAAAATCTTATTAACGGGTGTTGCGCGATATTAATATGTCGAGGATATTTCGAAGTTTACTGCGTTGTTTTATTCACATTCAACAATCGTTTTCACATGTTAAATTTATTTCCAAAGAAGGTGAATTTGTATTAAAATATGTTCTTAAAGGATTATTAATTCTCATGAATTAAAACAATTATACAATACTCGTACCACCTTCGAAAACGGTTATGCATTCTTAACGAGTAAAGTTGCTACTGGTATAAATGTACAATGTATGAGACAGTTTTAAGCGTTTTAAATTCATTTCTTAATACAATATACTCAATTTTTGTTATAATATCACTAAGCGCGCTTCTCAAAAATTATCTTCAAACAAAAAACAAACATGTTCTTATTTAGACGACATGTGCATTGTATCAGACACTCACATCTCGGATATCACGTAGGCAATAAGACCAGGCATGAGTTGTCTAAACAGTATTATCCCATATCAGTTGTTATCAATCTTTTAAATGTCACATTATGAAAGGACATCAAAGCAGCTGTTTGATAAAGTGAACGAGGCTAGCATTATTATGCATTCAACGTGTATAGCGTAATGATAATGCTTTGTTATTAATACACATATTGTTCGAAGTATCGATACAATCGTGACACATCCTTTTTAAGGATTTAATCTTTTTCGGTTGTTTGTGTATGGTTCTTTTGTGTGTTTTACATTTATGAATACATTCTCTTTAAAATAACATTGACATTTGTTCAAATATTCATTTCGCTAACATTTCAAAAGATCCATAACATATTACACGTCATAGATTTTTTAATGTTGTCTAAAAATAAATAATTTGAATATGCGGTATCATAAGTCGAAAACCTTCGAACATGTAACTGATGAAAGTTAGTTAAATGTCACATGTGCTATCTAATACTCTGCAACAGTATGCAAAACGATTTTAAATACCAGTACGACATTAAATATATATTGTTTATGTTTTTATAAGATGTTAAGATATTATTACGATTTGAATTGCATATGTGCCGATGATCATCGGTTATACACAAATGAAGTGACGTCCTCAAAATGTCCATGCTAATGTATATTAGTTGCCATTGCAACCAGAATTTTTGACGTAGGAACAAAATGAAATGACGTGCATATTGTCCATATTGCCATTTATCAATGTTTCAAGTTTCATGAACAAATATGAAGAACTTTTAAAGTTATCGCATGATCCAGAAAAGTGTGACAGACAGACAGACAGACAGACCCACAGACAGACAGACACACAGAGCAAAAACCATAAGTCCCCTCCGGTGAAACCGGTAGGGGTCGAAAACAACATACACGTCATTTATTTTCACAATAATATCCATTAAAGATTGTGTGTCTTATATATTTTAGGAAGCCAATTATAACCTTAAACTTACCAAACAGTAAACGTGACAACTACAAAATAAGCAGAAATATACAGTCAATGCCATAGTAAATACATCAAATAAGCATGGTATGTGGACACTTGTATCGACTTTCCTTTTTTGCATAACGATGAAGATACTTCAAAATCAATTTTTAATTAACATACATATAAAAACTTGTTATTATCCATGCTTAACTTGTTAAAAAATGTTCATCATTTGAATGTACAACCAAAACACAACTATATGATGCGACAATCAATAAGAAAATACAAATGCGACAGTGAAATGCGCATGTCTTCACATGCGACAATCAAAACGGTATCAAACTGTTCCAAACGCATCGCATTTTAGTTGTATTCCCTTTAATTTTTTTAAAGAAACAAATACATGCAGTTTAATTAGCGATCATTCCAATTGAGTAACACCAACTGTATTATTGTATTTGATTGATTACAATTAAGTAAAACAAAGTAATTAATTATACATAATTGTGTGCATATGCTCAAACTATAGCAGTGACACATGTTGTCTCATTATTTTTCATTATATAGTAGAACACTATAGTTTTGCGTAAAGAGAAGAATATATAGAACAAGTAGGATTTCACGTTTGATAATAAATCTGTATGCTTTGCACCCGTGCATGCCCGCTAGAGCTGCAGCTGCCAAATGACTTTAACTATACTTAAAAGGAATATATTGTGGTATATTATGACGTTTATTCAATGCTAAATAAAAAAGTATTGGAAAGTATCATAGCGTTTATTTTCAATGCATTCTTAGTGAGCGACTACTATTGAACAATATTATTTGATTTGAAATATATTAATCATATTCATATGTGTGTCGTCACAGTTCATCTGTAAATCATCGAAAAATAGACACTTTATCATAAACAAAACAGATAATGTAAATGTTAATGATTACTCGCAAATGCCATCTGAACCCAATTATCAATATTGAACATATCAAAATACATGTACGTCGCCTCTTTGACCAACGCCAGTAAACATATATATTGTTTGCCGTTACTTAGATGATTCTACGAAATGTTATATCATTAATTTTCTATATATAAACGTGTCGTGTGGTTTTAAATAAGACTTATAAGGCACAACTGTTGTTTTATTATTAAGAGCACGATTTGCCTTAACTCTCATTTGGCAAAAGGATTTGAATTTTAATGAAACGCACACATTGTTTGTTATCAGATCGTGTATTATACACGGCGCCAAAATCTTGCATATACTCCTCAACAGATCCGTAATTAGATCCGTAACATATTGAATTGGAAACATTTTTACAATATCAATACGTTAATTTTTATCTCTACTAACAAATACTTAACTGAATTAAGGCATTTTAAATCAGCTTACTAAGAGATCCAATGTATAATAAATACGTTCGAAAGCTCAAGCAAATACCATTTAAAAGAATTAATTGACGTTTGTGATAGTCAAGTAACATTTATGGGAACAGATAAAATGTGCATAACTTGAAAATACTTAAATACTGAACAATCGAACTAATTGTGACGGTTAAAAAGACTTGTAAATGAATGAGAACTGTTGACTACTGCATATGTATCTTTTAATGTAATTGCATTGTATGTCTCACAGTTTAAGATTATTGTCTCGTTATTTTTCTACGGTACAATTGACATTAAAATTCAAATGTAAATGTCAATGAAACGATCTAATTAAATGTGTATAGTATGCGCAAAAAACATTTGGATAACTGTATTCATCTGTATTTATTCAGAGTATCGATAGGCATCAGGGCACATATATTTTAATCTATTATAAGCATGTGCTGTTAATTAAAAGGCTATTAAAATAAATACAAACAATTGTGATCCGAGCTGCCATGAAAATGTTTAACTGTATTGGGAAAATATTCACATGTATAAATAATGCACGTATTGAAAACTTCGTCGAAAACAATTATCTTATTAACAATTGTCAAGATATATTTTCTTTAAAAAAACACTATTGCTGTTAACAAATTTATACATAAACGTAGACAATAAACGTAGACAGAGTCCATTTCTGTTTTCTTTGCGTTGTATTTATGCTTATTAACACAACACAACGTTTCCAAAATGTTTGTCAAATACAAAATACATGCGAAGCCCACAACGGGCCCAGCCCGCGAAAGTAAGCAATACTACGTCTGCTATCCTCGACTGCCCAAGTAAGACTGTCTTATAAATATAGATATAAACAACGAAAGCTTTGATAATTGTTACGTGTACGATTCTGGTGTAAAGTCACATTCTATGACGAATGCAACGAACACATAACGAATACATACGGAAATGACCGAAGATTGACACATAAGGTAAGCAAATATTCCTGCCCGGTACTTATAACCAGAGGCTATTGATTTGTTGATCCAGGTGGCTGCCTATTTTAGATTGTATGAAATTTGGTACACATTTCGATCATAATATAACTCCAACAATGCCCCAAATGTGCGTTTTGTGTGCGTTATGTTACACATAAGCAAATATTCCTGCGCGGTACTTATAACCCGAGGCTATTGATTTGTTGATCCAGGTGGCTGCCTATTTAAGATTGTATGAAATGTGGTACAAATTTCGATCATAATATAACTCCAACAATGCCCCAAATGTGCGTTTTGTGTGCGTTATGTTACAATTGATTTGTAAAAATGGCGCATATTTGAACACTAAACCTAGAATCTCAGTTAAACATGTCTGGTTTTTAAATTGCGTGTGTACCAAAATAACAAGCTCCAAAGTCTGATGGGCTTAATCAATACCCTCCAAACATTGTCTAGAAGTCACATTTGCACAAGACGAGTGAACAAAGTCCAAATGACAAGTAGATGGCAGGTATGGTGTTTGTGAATGATATTCGCTTGCATATGGTGGTATACGGTTAAATAATTTTCACAGTTTAGTGAGAAAACAAATATATTAATGTAAATAATCGACATTCTCCAGAATTTTGAATTATCCATCAGTTTGAATTAAATAAGTGTTTGTCCGAACTATTCATAAGACGATTTAAAAGCAACCTATGAGTAGTGTTTTGTTGGCGAAAAAGTTAGGAGTAAGGTACAGTTTATGTAATATTCACATGATAAACACATTGCGAACCAATATTTCAACATTCAAGCTCTAAAATGTGTGAATGCACAACGGAGATATGAATTTCAGAGAACATTTTTCCGCGGAAGTTGCATACCTCGCCCGCAGGAAACTTGCGGCTTTTTCAAAATTCGTTTGGAAACATTTGACCATCGCATTATGCTCATGGCTGGTATTAAGAAATGGTTAATATAAAACACATAAACAAATTTTACAGAAGAAGGTGTCAATTCAACATATTGAAATGAATGTGTATTTAAAAATCAATAAATGTCAATTAGATCTACATCAATTCAACCAGATGTCATTAGGTAGACATCTATTAAAATAACATTATCATGGATATGAAGGTATAAAAAAGAAACAATTTATTTCTTTTAATCGAAGTGGATCACGTGTTTATCGAAGTATTAAGTGTGCATCGTCGGAATAAAACCACATGAATAAATAGAGAATGCATGGTTGGTGCCGAGATGGAGAAAGTTAATCCGGTGGGGCTCAGAAAAAGAAAATAGTCGAGCTTTAGCGATATACTGTACACATCTATTTTCTGTTCTTCCATCGAAATCGAAATCCATTTTTTGTTTTTCCATCCCTATTATCGAAATGTATTTTAAACCACACTATTTTTGATAGCGTATGTATCGAATGCTAACCACTCTGACCCAAAACCCGATTTACGAATTCGTAATCCTGTCGTAGCGAATTATTTTATTCCTATCGAAGTTAACACTTATGAATGACAAACACACAATCCGAAGTACGTTTATGATTCGTTCGATGCTTTAAAACATTTATAAAAAAACTGTTTAAACCACCATGTCAAAATTAATGTCCCTAAAATCCTGAGAGAAACTAGATAGTATGTTTCGTCTGAGAAATGACGTCACACTAGATACGTCATAAATTGCGTAATCAAGTAAATGAAAATGATAAATACGGAAAGCTGGTTCGGTAATATATTTTAAAGAAGAAAAAAAAGGATAACATTCAAGACGCGTCCCAATTAAGTTCGAAGGTCAAATATTAGAACATGTTAATCGTCACAGCGTGCGTAGGAATCCACTACTTCCTGTTGACCGGAGATAGGAAAATTTATTCGACCCTGTTTTATTTGGTCAATGTGCAACAGAGGCAGGATAAACAAAACTTTATTTCAGCAAAGTTGATAAAGCTTTCACGCGAAAAAATTCGTCGTTATGTTTATGTACATGACTTTTTTATTTCTATGGTGTGTTTCTCTTGGCAAAGTATGCCATGTTCGTGTGTTTGTTTATTAAAAATACCAAACTTTGTGGAACAAATCATGGAATAAATGGAATGCGTCTTGCTAAACACATTTCTTCGCCTTGGAGAGTAAACTAGTATTCACTATATTCATATCTAAATAGTTATATTGGGTGAAGCTTAACTTATCCACATAATTGCACTATTATATTTAAAATATTCGCCTACGGGCTTTCGCTGTTTAAGTCGCATTCTTTTATACTGCTTTTTGATTTGATTGATGATGCTATGAGATTTATTTTTTTCATACAACTTGTTCTTAAACAGGTGTTTGGTAATTGAAAGTTCAAAGCACAAATCCACCGTTTCGTTCCAAAACGTGCCCATAAAGGTAAACATGTAAACTTTAATACTCTATTTGTATTTATTTTTTTACCAAATGTTTTTGCTTTTGCTGTTGCTAAATGTAGCTTATGCGATTAACATCCTCGTTTATCTTTATTTAAATGAAACTGTAAATGTTTACCCTCTAGCACTAATAACTATTCACGGGAGACAACTCTTACATGTTTTCGAATAATTGCGCGATGTTGACTGAACTGATTTTGTTGCCGTAGATGGGAAATATATCCATATAAATGTGTAAAAATCGTGATGTTTTTTTCTATTCTTTTTTTTTATTCAATATAATACATACAATGTATACATGTATATGATCATACAACATAGTGATTGTACAAAGCAATAAAGTTCAGACATGTTATACAAGATATGCTAATATATATTTTTTCTAAGAAGAAAAGAAAAGAACAACAGAAGAATAGTAAGGAAAAATGGTGAGTTGTATAAAATCGGAAGAAAGCATACTGGACTTGTGTTTTTTTTTGTATATTCACAACGATCTTATAAGATTGAAAAAAATATACAAAAATATTTTAGAAGATAAACTAACATTAGAGTGAAATGTATATAAGTGGACAAACATTATGAGAATTTAATCCGATTCAATTTTTGTTCAAAGATGTGTAGTGTGTCATTACTGAGGGCTATTTCTTTCTCAATCTGGATTTTTAGTTTAAGACTATGGACAAAACAATTAAAATTTGGTACTTGTTTTTTGTACTTCATGTTAAAGATAAAATATTTCATCAATATAAGAATAAAATTCACAATATTATTACAGTCTATTGATTTCAATGAGTAAATTCCGAAACTTACATTTACGAAAGATAGTTTAACGTTTAGTTGCTGTTGTTCAAGAAAAGATACTAATTGATTCCAAATAGGCTGGATGTGTTTGCACTCCCAAAAAAGATGTTCTATAGTTTCGATGTTTTCACCGCAGAAGTCACACAGATTTGAGTTAGATAATTTGCATTTAAAGAGATATTTATTTGTAGCTATAATTCTATGGATGTATTTATATTGAAAATTTCTCAGTGTGCTTTCAATAGTTGCTTTATATGGCATGGTAAATATGTGTTTCCAATTAAGTTCATGTTCTCCGAAAAGGACTTGCCATTTATTTTGAGTTTTGGAGTTTTCTGTAGGGTTTTTAATTTGTAGTGTGTAAAATATTTTATTCGGTTTGTTTTTTCTTCCAAGTATGTTTTCTACGAATGTTGTTTGAGTACATGGTGTATTATTTGTATTGATTTCAGATTTAATATGTATGGGTATGCTTTTGATTAGTGTGTAGTACTTCAGAAAATTATTTGAAGGTATTCCGTATATGTAGCATATATCATCAAAGGAGTAGAAATCCTTAATTCTGTAGTCATATAATTGGTCGACATATTTAATGCTTCGTTCAAACCAATCTTTATAGAAAAACGTCTTATTGTTTGAAGTTATGTCTTTATTGTTCCATAAAATAGTTTTACTGCTGGTTTGGGTTTCTAGGTTATGAGTGACATCACTCCATGCTAATAGAACATCAGACAAAAATATGTTTTCGTTTGCAATTTCATGTAAGATAGTATTGTTGATGTTACATTCAAAGAGTAAGGAATCACCATATTTTTTTAGGATTTTCCGGTAGAATAATTTCCATTTACTCGTATTGGTATTATCTAGGTATCTTTTAACCCAGCTGCATTTGATTGAATTCAAGAATGAGTCAATGTTCGTTAATTGGATACCTCCATTTTCTACAGATTGCATTAACTGAGTTCGTTTTATTTTATCAGGCTTACCGTCCCATATGAAATTAAATATTGCTGATTTTATATCGTTAATAACATCATTTGGTGGATTTGGGAGAACTGTAAATACATAAATTAATTTAGGAAGTGCAAACGTTTTCAATACCGTGTTTTTTCCGATTAGTGTAAGTTTACGGTGATGCCATGATTTTAAGCAGTTTTTAAAATTCTGTAATTAAGGTAGTATGTTTTTAAGAACTGTATCCTTTTCATTATTTGTGAAAGTAATTCCTAACGTTGTGGCTTCATCGGATGTCCAATTAAATTTCATTTCTTTTTTATAGAGTACATTACTTTGTTTTAATTTACCTACTCGTAGCACAGTACATTTACTTTTGTTTAGTTTAAGACCCGATGTCATTCCGTAAAGGGTTAGTGACTCTATAAGGTTATGGAAAGAATCGTAATTGTCGTTTAAAAAATAAGTTGCATCGTCAGCAAATAGGGACTGTTTGATATCTTCGTCAGGTTCAAGTGATATGCCTTTTATGTGTTTATTTGATTGGATGTGATGTGATAGATACTCGATGCAAATAATAAATAGCGATGATGAGAGTGGACATCCTTGTCGAACCCCTCGTTCGATGTTAAAACTGTTTGAAAAGAAGCTATTGTTAATGATTATACTGTTAATATCGGTATAGAATAGTTTGACCCATTGAATGAGACTTTCACCAAAGTTCATATTTTCTAAGCAAGAGAACATAAATGAATGATCAAGCGAATCGAATGCCTTTTCAAAGTCTGCAAAGAACATTAGACCAGGATTGTTTGAATTGTTGAAATAGTTTATGCATTCTTGGATAAGACGGACGTTTTCACCAATGTAACGTCCTTTTATGAAACCAGATTGAGATTTTGAAATGATTGATGGTAATATTTTTCTATTCAGTTTGCTATACTTTTAGTTGCAATTTTATAATCATTGTTTAGTAAACTAATCGGGCGCCAGTTTGATAAGGATTCTAAGTTTTTTCCAGGTTTTGGAATAAGTGATATAATACCTTGTTTTTGTAGCGTAGTAAAGTTTTCGTTGTTAAATGAATAGTTAAGTGCATTAATTAGATGTGTTTTTATATCATTCCAGAATATTTTATAAAATTCGATTGTGATGCCATCAGATCCTGGGCTTTTGTTATTTTGCATTTCTTTAAGGGCTAATCCACATTCATATTCATTAAGCAATCCGTCGCACAGTTCTTTTTCTTCTTGGTTTAAAGCGTGATGTGTATTTTTAAAAAGGGTGTTATTTTCAACATTTTTTCGTTTATAGAGGGTTTCGAAAAATAAACGTTGTTCTTGTAGTATTTGAGTTATGTTTGTTATATCTTTGCCATTGATTACTAATTTGTGTACATTTTTTTGTTCACTTCTACGTTTTTCAATGTTTGCGAAGTATTTTGTATTTTTTTCATTGTGTTCAACATGCTGTGCACGCGCTCTTAGTATTATTCCATTGAGATGTGAATAATAGATTCCATCTAATATTTGTTTTTTTAATGTTATTTCATTTTCAATGTCGGTGGTATCATTTGTGTTTGTTTGATGCAATTGTTTTTCAAGTGTTTCAATGGTTTTGATGGTTTCAGTTTCAAGTTTGTGTGTTTCTTTTTGTTTAAATGATGTGTATCTAATTGTTGTGTTACGTATATTTCCTTTAATTAGTTCCCATAAGGTGTTTGGGTTTGCATCTTTATTATTTTGAACTGTATTTAATATTTCCTGTTTTATTTGTGTTTGATATTGTGTATCCAATAAGATGCTGTTGTTAATTTTAAAGTATCATGGGCCTCTTTCAGGTTGTATTTTGTGCAGTTTAAGTTCAACTAGAGAGTTTTCAGTCATAAATCCTGGTTTTATGTTACATGTTTCAATAATGTTGCAAAGTGACTCTGATATTAAAAAATAGTCTAATCTACAAAATATTGTTGGTTTTGTGTTTGAGTGCCAGGTGTATTTGCTTTCGTTGGGATTAACTGTGCGCCATATGTCTATCATATTGTAGTTTTCAAGTATGTTATTTAAAATGTTTCTATTTTTAGGATGAGTATAAAGGTTTCCCTTTCTTTTATCTAATAATGGGTTAAGAACAGTATTGAAATCACCACCGACTATAATGTTTTTATCTTGATTATTAATTATAAAGGATTGTAATGTTTCGTAAAAAGTCGGATCATCTATGTTAGGGCCGTAAATGTTGATTAATGTTAATTGTGTTTCGTGTATTTTGATATCTATACTTGCTTGTCTGCCAATTATTATTTCATTAAAGTTATCGACTGTGATCCCTATATTATTTTTTATCAGAAAGGCAATGCCTTGTTTATTAGTATGTTATCCACTAAGATAGATGTCTCCGTCCCATTCATCTTTTAAGGTTTGTGCTAGAGTATGTGTTAAGTGACTTTCCTGTAATAGGCATATACTATTTTTTTTTTTCGTCTAACCATTTGAAAATTTTTATGCGTTTGTCTTTATTGTTTAGCCCTTTTACATTTAGAGTACATAATTTAATCATTTAAAAAAGTGGTGGGTGATATAAATGATAATTTGTGTGTGTTTGTCCAGTAAGTTTCTATTTTAAAACATGTCCAGTTAGATTCTAATATAAGACATAAGATGTCTACATATGCAAACAAAAATAGAAAACAAAACTTATGGATACAAACAGATGAATATTCCATAGAAAAAGAAGAAATGAAAAAAATAACAATAATGAGAAAAAACAACAACAATAAAACGACAAGTCCCCAATAGAGACACAAAAAAGCGTATTTCCGTTCATTGGAAAATACACAAACTTATTGACGAATAGTGATCTGAGAAGCAAAAAGTACACATATAACACGTTAGATTGTATGGTAACTTATAATAATAATAATAATATAATAATAAGAACTACTTGTTCGTGTGTGGAGGGTGGTTCGGCGCGTGTGTGTTTGTGTATGCGGGTGTGTGCGCGCGTGTTGCGCGCGCGTTTTATGCGCGTGTGTTGTGCATGCACGTGTAAATGAGTGTGCGCACGGGTTTGTGTGTGTGTGTGTGTGGGTGTGTATGCGCGCGTGTGTGAATGTGTGTGCGCGCGTGTGCTTGTTTGTGTACAGTTGTGGGTGCGTGAGCCAGTGTGCGTTTGTGTGCACGAGCGCGCGTGTGTGTGTGCACGTATGCGTGTGTGTGCGTACTTGTGTGTGTGCGCGCGAGCGAGCGCGCGCGTATGTGTTTGTGTGTGTGTACTAGTTGTGTAAAAAAACGCGGTTGTGCGGGTGTGTGCGCGAGTGCGTGTGTGCGTGCACGCATGCGTGTGTGCGCGCGAGAGCGCGCGCGTATGTGTATGTGAGCGTGTGTTGGTTGTGTAAAAAGAAAACAAAGAAGACGCGTTTGTGCGGGTGTGCGGATGCGCATGTGTCTGCGGTTGAGTGCGCGCGTGTGTTTTGTGTGTTTGTATACGTGTGTGCGCACTTGTGTGTACGCGCGAGCGAGCGCGCGCGTATGTGTGTGTGTGCTAGTTGTGTAAAAAAACGCGGGTGTGCGGGTGTGTGCGCGAGTGCGTGTGTGTGTGAGTGTACGTATGCATGTGTGCGCGTGTGTCTGCGGTCGAGTGCGCGCGTGTGTTTTGTGTGTTTGTATACGTGTGAGTGTATGTGTGTATACATGCGTGTGTTTCAAACTTCTCGCTGTATTATTATTTTCCACTGTGAGTACCTGTATCTCGTTAGACACGTTGTAATAATTAATAAGCTTATTGTACAATAACGACTATAGCAAGACTATTGCAATGACATTTTTTTATCTTGATACAAACATTTGTTGTGTTATTATTTGTTGAGAGGTTCACGATTATTAAAAAGAATCTATGCAATTATTGTATTTGAAATCATCTATTGAATATATCTGTATATCCTCATTTATTGTTAAACACAAGTAATGCAATCAGTACACGTTTTAGTAATATGTTATCTAGGAGACGTTAAGCACATTTAAAAATAACACGAAATGTGTTGAGATCAAGAGACATACACATGAGTACATTCTTATGTCCGTCGCATTGTCGATCTAACAATGTACGAAAACGAAAAACTAATTAGATCGAGTGACGGATATTCACACGTTTTTGTTTGATAAGGAAAAGTTTTTAAGCATTTTGTACCTCTGGAATGTTACTCTTGTATTCTCGGTTTGACTGTATCTGGCCTACAGTTAATCTAGTTCCGAAAAAAATGAACTAGAATTACCACCAGATGTGTTTATACTAATGTAACAAAAATTATGAGCGTCTTACTCTCTATAAATATTTTAGATTGTATTAACAAAAAAGATTACAAAAATATGTTGCCTTGTTTGGAAAGAGGTTAATTGACAACATAAGTGAAGTGGATTTGTAGAGCATATACAATATATGCCTTACATATGTAAATATAGATAGATATCTTTAAATCACAGTTCATGAGAGGCATAAAAAAGCGCACTTCAGTATAATGGAAATACACAAACTAATTCAAATGATTGAGAAAACAAACCGTATATATATAACACCGTAGATTGTATAGTAACTTATAATAATAATAATATGACAATAAAAATTGTGTATATATATATATAACACCGTAGATTGTATGGTAACTTATAATAATAATAGTATGACAATAACAATTGTGTGTGTGGGGTAATTCGGAGCGTGTGTGTTTGTGTTTGTGCGTGCGGGTGTGTGCGCGCGTGTTCCGCGCGTGTGTAATGCGCGTGTGTTGTGCTTGTACGTGTCAAGGAGTGTGTGCGCGGGTTCTAGTATGTGTGTGTATGCGCGTGTGTGTGAATGTGTGTCCGTGTGCGTGTGTTCATGCGCGCGTGTTTGTATGTGTGCTTGTTTGTGTATGGTTTGTGTGTGTGCGAGCGCGCGTTCGTACGTGTGCGCGAGCTCGCGTGCGGGATTGTGTGTGCTCGTATGCGTGTGTGCACGTGTGTGTGTGTGCATGCGCGAGCGCGCGCGTATTTGTGCATGTGTGTGTGCTGGTTGTGTACATGCGTGTGTGCGTGTGTGAGCGGGGGAAATATTTTAATTTTTATTAACAAAAGGATTACAAAAATATGTTGCCCGGTTTAGAAAGATGTTAATTGACAACATACGTGAAGTGAAATTGTATAGCAAATACAATATACTGCCTACACATACTTGTATGTGTAGTATATATTTTTTGTATTTTTGTAATACATATATTTTTAGCACCATACGCTTCATATATAAATATAGATCAATGTTCTTAGGTGCGTAATTATAACAATGCAGGTGTTATATGTCTAGGATAAAAAATAAGTAAACATGTACAGCTAAAATGTACAAAAAGATAATCCTCAACACAGGAAATACGTAAATATGTACAGCTAAATTGACAAAATAATTATTCTCAATACATAATGGTTGTTTTACTCTTAACTTGATTAATTTGAACGTGCAAGTTATGTTATTTAACATGAGTAGGTGTCTGGATAGTTGTCTATGAGCTATATAAACACATATAATCAAAGAAGGTGCAGATCTACCGGGGAGAAATGCACACAAAATACAGTAAACCCATATACTGTTATATGCATTTGTAAATTAATAAGAACGCAGTTGTTTTAATAAAAACATCTGCTTCTGAAAATAATAAACTATGAGAAAACACAGTGATAAGTGATATGCATTTGAAAATTAATAAGAACGCAGTTCTTTTAATAAAAAAAATCTGCTTCTGAAAAAAACAAAAACTATGAGAAACACAGTGAGAATCGATGAAATTAAATATATTGTACAGTTGCTTTCTATACAAAATCAATATGCAACTTTACTTGACGTTTTGGTCCGAAAGTATGTTACCAAGGCATATTTGTATATATTTTTTAATAAATATTGTTTGTTGATTAATGTTACTATTTTGTGTCTTTTACCTACGTTTATTTTAATAAGTTATGTATAAAGTGTTGTGCTCTTTTACCTAAGTTTACTACGATAGGTTATGTATACAATTTTGTGTTGTTATTATACCTAAGTTTATTACAATAGGTTATGTATAAATAAACATATATGTATTTTTGTCGATTTTTAATGAGATGTTGATTTATATCTCAGTCTTATTTGAGCACCATCGCCGTTACTTCTGTGTAGATGACGGGTGGTTTCTGTCGCTTGATGACACCTTCATGGCGTACGAGGTGTTGTCCTTTCCTGGCCACGGCTTACTAAGCCAAGTCTGATATTGGTTAGATTTTATTCGCTCAGGTCGGTCACTGCCTCTGTATCTAGCAAACAACTTCCTTTCGTAGGACCATGCTCTGTCTATAAGCGTAGGCTCTTTCAGGCGTAGCGACGCAAGAACTTCGGCATTTTTTTTGGCAAGATTTTCATTGATGAAAATCCCTGTGCCCTTTAGTAATTTCGCTCTTTTCATGATGTCTATTTTTGTCTGGCGTCTCACAAATTTAACAATTACTGGTCTGTTTTTATTGTGAATGTATTTGCCGAGCCTATGTGCCACATCAATGTCTCTATATTCTATACGTATTCCCAATTTTTGATTTATCAGATTAGCCGATTGTTCAGCAACGGTATTTGAAGTTTGGTTTTCGTTGTCATTCAGAAGGCCAGTAATTCGGACGCTGTTTCGTCGACCGTACTGTTCCAGGTCGTTAAGACTGGCCTCATGCGCTTTCTCTGAGGATTGTTCTTTTTGTTTTAACAAGTCGATTTCCAGATTTTTTTCCTCGATTTGTTGTTTTAGCGACTCGACCTCTTTTGCTTGTTCGAACATATTTCCTTCGATTATTTCGATTCGTTTCATCACTGAGCCCAGAAGTTTCTCTTTAAGTTCTTCGAGCGTTTCCCTTATGATATTTTTTATGATTAAGCTGTCATCTTTTGTTAGTACATTTGACAATTTTGAGCTGATCTCTTTTTAGCGCTTTTCGATCAATGATTGCGATTGATCTGCTGGCATTTCCGTTTCTTTACTTGTCATGAAATCAGTCAGGCTTTTTTGGTTCGATATAGCTTTGTCGGTCTTTTTCTTTTTATTATGTCTCTTATTTTGCTTTAATGCTACGGGTGTTTCAAAAGCTGGTGGTTCTAAACGGCTATCGTCTGTTAAAGCACTTTCACTTGCTGTTGATGAATGGGGTCTTTTATTCATTGTTTGTAGTCATAACCGCGTGATTTTACTTTTACTTTAATCACTACAATCACGATAAAAGAATAACAACGCTCTGGCTCGGTCACCCTCGACTGATCTTCTGTCGTATTGTACCGTATTGTACCTATTGTTTGAATTTCAATTGCTTGTCACACTGTTGTTTAGTAGGTAATTCGACAATTAAACTTTTCAGTCATGCGTGACGAACTAACTGTAAACTGGTAGGTAGGTACTAAACCAGTTTTCCAATCTAAATTTTGTTTAATAAATTCGATACCCCACCTGCCGCATTATACCGGTAGAGGAAAAAGTTTCAAACAAACTACTAATGTCTTTATGATGTAGTTTTCTTACTTGTCATACTTGCGTTTTGCTCTTTATCCTACACATTTATCCATTCAATTTCACCATAAAATATGACTCAGATCACTAAAAAATAAATATTTTACTTCATCTTATTTTGTGTTTTGATACCACCGGAAGCGGAAACTTTGCATTTTTTTCTATTCTTTGTATAATCTATTTTAAACGAGATCAACTTTGTCGCTGCCATGTGGTTTTGTTAGGACCACTCGTGTTTTAACTCGGTCGACATAAATAACAGCGTGAGACCACGAGAACTCGAAACAAAGGAGCGGAAATACTACTCGAAAATACAATTCGAAATATAGACAGATCTATCATCGTAATCCCATGTCATCGAAGCGTATTTCTGCGTTTTTGCTCTTGTCTGTCTTAGGATTGATATTTGAAAAAAAACTCTTATCGCACTTATCTTTTATGCAATTGTGCAGTTATATGCGTATGTATGTTTTCCATTCGCATCAAGCCCTTTGAATATAATCCGAATTTATGCGCATTTCTTATAGTTGTATAGTTCTTGGTGAAATAAACTTCATTGACGTTGATATGATGAATTTATTTAATTTTGTTTATTTAATTAGTTAATGGTTTTCGGTGAACTGGGGTTTATATCAAAACATATCGGACGTGGAGCGTGAAACCAATGCTTCTGTTAACGAATTGTTCAACAGATACAAAGATTCACGCACAACTGGCAATAGTTTGTTAAAAATGATATGTCGTTGATAAAAGTTTAAAAAAAACAAACAAGAATCATATAAAGTTGTATTCCGAGAACACATGCACTTTATCTTTCGCAGAAATCGTGTTGATCCAAATAACTTGTGTGGGAACATACAACCGAAGGCGAGAGTGCAAATTAACTCTTGCAATCGCACAATCTCTTACTAAGCTCAAGCAAATACCAGATGCAAGATCGATATATTATTTTCACAATATCTCATCATGGTATCGAGCTCGCATTGTATTCTCGCAATCTCGGATCGAGGTTGAAGGTTGCAAAAACACGATCTGAGATTGCGAGTTGGCGAGATAAATTTCGCACTATCGAATCCTCTGTTCGCAATCTCGACATTTGGATATACCAGAAGCAATTTCCTTTTCGAAATCGTACATGTATATCTTGCGTCAGATTTATTACTCACTGCGAAAAATCAGTCATATTCGTTGTAGCTGTCTACAATTAATATTTTGACCTTGGTTTCTTGTGATAATTTATGCAATTGAAAAATTTAATTAAGAACAATTAACTTACTGCACTTTTTCATGTATTGCAAAAAAACATTTTTTTAAAATACGGCGTTGATTGTGGTTGGTGCTGGTGAAAGATAACAAGTTATATCAATCAGATCAAAGAAAACGAAAGCCTTTTTCTGCTCGGGTCGTAGCTGCATTATAAGCAATTAATAGATACATAACAGAAATATACACGAAGAATGGAGATAAAATGAAAACCTTTAAGTCAACCAGCCACACGCAAATCATCCGTACATATTTTAATATATATACATATATATATATATATATATAATAGCTTATTATGAGTTTATTCTTCGCCATCGAATTATATGGTATGTTAATTAAGAAATAATCGACGGGTAACCGTTGGTTATTGCGGTAATAACCAACGGTATGGAGTTCCGATGCGTAGGAATTAAATCATGAGGGCGTAGCCCGAGTGGTTTGATAACAAGTAACGGAACGACATACCGTTGGTTATTACCGCAATAACCAACGCTTACACGTAGATTATTTCGATTCTAACACGATTTCATAAATAAGTTATCCGCGATTTAACATTTATAAATGAGAATTATATTTACCAAATGTCCTCCAATTTTCCGCGAAAACGCGACGTCACCACAACAATCAAAATCAAATGACGTCGTCTTTATTCATAAACAGTGTGTTGACAATCAAAGTGAGGTCATACTTATATCCGTTGGTATATCGGGGTAATAACCCACGGTAGTTTTTCTTCTTTGTATATAGAAAACAAGTTACGTGCCGTGGTAGAATATTTGATAAACCCTTTATTTTCTTTCGACACATTCAAATCGCACTCTTAGAGTTGCGTCATAAAATTTGTCTCATGGCGTTTCAGCCAGAGTGGTTCAATCAAAGTCTGAGAAAGTTCGCAGTCTGGTCAGGAGCTGTGCTGTACGCTCTAAAATCAGTGCAATGTTTCTAGGTCTCATGCGAGATGCGGATGCTCGGCTATAGCTACTCCAGGTGCATACGGCATAATACGCATTTTCACATTACATTGGTCTAAAAATATCAATGCTTTCTTTGGAATGGAATATCTCTGCACAATACTTTTCGATAGAACATTGAAGTAAAACTGTGTTATTTATAGCAAACTGGTAAATGTCAGCAGCCTATTTTCACTTTCAGGAACGATTTCCAAACGACTGACCGAGGGCAGCACACATTTGTGATCAGATAATTAAACGATTTCCGTCTTATCTCGAAAGCAGTACTGCATTTTCAGCGTTTATCGAAAGTGTAGCGCCGTTTTAAATGTCGCATCGCCGTTATATGTCGCAGGCTACGAGATTTGTCGCAACGTTGACGATAAATGTCGCAAGGAACGATAAATGGCGCAAATCCTACTGACGATATATGTCGCAACTTTAACGATAAATGTCGCAAAAATTTCAACTGCCGATATTTGTCGCAACATTAACGATAAATGTCGCACACCTTTGTAATTCATGTTAAAACGCAAACTTGAAGTAAAATGACTAAAACTTTAAGGTTAGATTTAGATTTCCCGATGAGGTTCTTTGAGCCGACTTCCACCAGAATGGTCAGTTTTTAGTTAGTATTGTCCGAAATGGTCAATTGTGGTCAGTATTTTCCATAATTGTCAGTTGCGGTCAGTATTGTCCGAAATGGTCAGTTGTGGTCAATATTGACCCAATCAATTCTTATAATTCTTGGCTCGAGTAGCCAGTTTTTGATTTCCCTGTTCTAAATGGACTGCTGTTATCAAGATTGGCCAAATGTTGTAAGATGTGATAAAACTGTTACATTATTACAGCAACACAAATTACGATAATATTGTATTGAATATTGTATGTTAGTAACATGACTGTAGTACACGTATCATTATCTTAGTTAATGTATTACTATGTTGCAGACGCACTGGCATATGCCGGAGTTTGTACTGGCATACTGATGAACTGACTGAAGAATAATATGTTCTTTTTATTTTTTCAATATTGTTGCCTTCAATTAATGCTTAACATATAGGCAGCGGTATTCTATGTCGCCGATTCACTGGCTCGCTGCAGAGTATCAATCTAATGAAAAATACCTCATCCCCGTTTATCAGTGAACTTAGCCTTCTGTTAGTTATTTCCTTTACTTTCGTGAATATAAAAGTTTTTGGATAGTAACAGTATATAAATATTACATGGCTGACAGGGTGACAGTAAATTTGTCAACTTGAGGAAATACTGTCAACCGAGACGAAGCCAAGGTTGACAGTATTTTTCCGAAAGTTGACAAATTTACTGTCACCCTGTCAGACATGTAATATTTTTTTAATTATACCGAATAAACTATTCAAAAATGAACAATTTATATGAACCATGAACAATTTTAATATTCAATAATTGAATTTAATTTCAGCAATGAACAACCATTAATATGTGGAGTGGTTCAGATTTACGGGCAGAGCAAAATGAACTTCGCTTTATTCGGCACCGACCAAGTAATCAATTTATCCCATCAATTTTCTTAGTCGTCAATTATTTCTTTAAAAATATATTACAGAACCAGCTTTCCGTATTTTATTTTCATCACTTGATTACGCAATTTATGACGTACTTGTGTGACGTCATTTCGGTGACGAAACATTTTGGGACAACAATATGGACGTGGTGGGTTTTTTTGACAGTAAAATATTTGTTAAAAGCATCAAACGAATCCAAAACGTATTTCGGATTGTGTGTTTGTCATGCATAACACCTTAAGAACAGACACTGGAAGTGTATATCGTTGTAACTTTATTGTTATTAGCATTGGATTAAAGTTGCCTTTGAGGTAAGCGTGTCGTTTATACTAAATTGATTTTCTTTTCGACTCCTGTCAAAGCTTAAATAATGGCATTAATCTATTCTACAGCACAGTTTCAGCTGCAATCGATATTTTAATTATCCAAATACAACGGACACGCAAAACTGCGTACTGCGCATGCGCGAATGGGGCAGTATAATTTTCGAACATTCCGCACGTGATTGCTAAGGCAGCGGGATACAGTATTTTTTTGTCAGTAAATTTTTTCCCGCTGGTGGCACGTGATTGCTATGGCAGCGGGATACAGTATATTTTGGACAGTAAATTTATTCCCGCTGGGTCTGACAGTATTTCTATGTCACGATGGCCTATGGGAGTTTAGCATTGTAAATAAAAGTGAGGTATAATAATGTCAAATATCATCCTCCGTACACAGTGATTTTGTTTTATTAGATTCACGATCCTTTTGGAATTTGAACTCGTACTCTTTAAACTAACCAATCACGAAAATGGCCGCATTTACTTTAAACATATATATATATATATATATATATATATATAATATAATATATATATATATATATATATATATATATAGTGAGAAAGGTGTGTGAACAACCAGATACACAGACAGACATACATATTCCCATTTGAGACTTCGGCGTGTGCGCCTAGCTACGGTGCAGAACGAGACATACATACTATGGAATCCCCATCCCCAAAAAAAGGATGGTTAATTCACAGTTATATATCTCGCACTTACACCGCAACACATCTCGACGTGGGAACAATTTTTACATACACAGAATGGACAATGTTACATACATAGACACTTATTTACAAACATGAAACCATAGTTGTATAAGGGCAAGATCCGATAAGGTTTCTAAACTACCCTCACACTACGTTAGAGACACCGCGGAAATCCGTTGGATCAAGAAGATACAGTGAAATCATGAATATATTTGTGTATTAACAGGGAGATAATTATATTTCACAACAACGACATTTCCTATTTCCAGGATCTATATATTCCTATATATATGGAATGACAACTCGTGTCAGATTGTTTTTATCACATGCTTTTAAACTAAATAAAATACATCTTAATTGACCAAACAAATGCTGATAGATCTAAAAGTTGTTTACTATCGTGACGTCATTTCATGTTGACAACGTCATTTCACCAAATTAAAGCCATGCGATTGTTTAGTTATTGATTATGTAGCCAATGAAAACGCTTAAAATGTTGTATTTCACATGTGCAATGTGAAAAATACGTAATGTCTGTATTACATTGAAAACAAGGTATAGCATGTGATAAAATATGATTCAAGATATAAAAAGCAACAGGACACAAAATAACGAAACAATTTGTTTTTATTTTACACTAAATTGAAAAACAACAAATAACTGCATGCTTCTACATATTGTAAGCAATTAGCAGTAAATTAATAAAAAATCATAAGTAAACAATAAATGTAGACATTATAATCATTTTTAAATAAGATACTGTAAAATACAAACAATGTCTTTGTTGATATGATGAAAATAATAAGGCATTCTTCGTGGGTAAGTGCATATATATATATGAAACAACAAATACATCATGTTATGAAAAGCCGTAAAAGTAATTGGTTATATCGCAAGTAGTTTTTGGGAACACAATCTGTGAACAAATACAAACTTTCATGTTAATTTTCATATTGATAAAAAAGAATGGTAACACATATTGTGTATTCAGTTATTATGTTTTATGTATATCCATTGCTGCAGTTGAACATATAACGCTATGGCATTAATTGCGCCGTTGCAGTCTATACCAAATTCCTTCTACCGTGTACCAGCCGCATAAAGTACACCCCAGGAAACCCGATGCCTGGTGAGCAGCGTAAGACCAATCGAGCAGCGCGGTGTATTTTCGTATACATTTGTATGCATATGTGCCCACATACACTTACTATAGGTCTCTACAAAGCAAAGAAATTGCAACAAAATGGCTGGAAATTAGGTTTTTTGTCACGAAAAAGAATTAAAAAGTCGCTGCTCACATAAGGTTGCCCAATCTTCTCCATTTGGTATCCATGTTTTCCCAACATTGTCATTAAAAAAGCAAATTTCTCCACAATAAATAGTTTTCTGGAGAAACCCTGCTGAGAGGTTATGGCAGACCTGTATAAGTTTGTATAAACCCTTTAATTATTGTAAGGGCTTGCAAATTAAAGCAGTTTTTCTCCCCTAAATGCCTGAACATGGACCATTTTGCCCGATCTTCTACTTCAAGGAGCCACATTTCGCTCATTTTTTAAGAAAATTTGTCAGGATTTTTTCTACATGTAGGCCAATACCTTTGTAATCAATGTTAATTCACAGTTGTTTCAAATTGGACTTTGAAATATTTTAATTTTTCCAATTTACTAACCCTATGTAAGTTCATTCGAAAATACACCGCGCTGCTCGATTGGTCTTACGCTGCTCACCAGGCATCGGGTTTCCTAGGGTGAAGTAGCTAAACGCAGAAATAGCCATGCATTTACCCACGAGGAATGCCTTATAAGTTGACGAATCGCCTGGACCAGTCCACTGCCAGAGCCAGATATTGCGATTATCTTTCGAACACTGATGGGCGATACGGTAACGTCACCGAACCGACTAGGGCATAGATACAACCGCGGAGGCGGTGTCTTGCCTACTAAATCTCTAAACACCCTTTTTACCCGTTGAAGGGAGTATCTTGACAAAGGGCTTAGTTTTAGAACAATATCAACAATTATAGACCAAATCTCACGCGGCAAGTTCACATGGCGGTTTTGGTGAACGTGTTTTCGGTTCCTTTTAAACTGTACCATTTCTCTCAATCGCGTAATGTCACTGGTATTGGGCGATCCCAGGTCGCCAGCGTTCAGGTCATCACCGTCAGCGTTCAGGTCATCACCGCCAGCGCTCAGGTCATAATCGCCAGCGTTCAGGTCACCTGCGCCAGCGCTCAGATCATCACCGCCAGCGCTCAGGTCATCACCGCCAGCGTTCAGGTCATCACCGCCAGCGCTTAGGTCATCACCGCCAGCGTTCAGGTCATCACCGCCAGCGCTCAGGTCATCACCGCCAGCGCTCAGGTCATCACCGCCAGCGCTCAAGTCATCACCTCCAGCGTTCAGGTCATCACCGCCAGCGTTCAGGTCATCGCCGCCAGCGCTCAGGTCATCACCGCCAGCGCTCAGGTCATCACCGCCAGCGCTCAGGTCATCACCACCGACGTTCAGGTCATCACCGCCAGCGTTCAGGTCATCACCGCCAGCGCTCAGGTCATCACCGCCAGCCGTCAGGTTATCACCGCCAGCGTTAAGGTCATCACCGCCAGCGCTTAGGTCATCACCGCCAGCGCTCAGGTCATCACCGCCGACCTTCAGATCATCATCGCTCGTAGGTGGATCAGTTTCCCACGTTACTTGTGCTGATGTGTCTACAATTCTTTCTAATACATGTCTATTATAACCAAGGGCAACGTAATGCTCACCGGCGCCCTCTGGGTAATGTCCAAGTATTATTAGAGGGTAACGGCTTGACAGTCATGATCTCCCATCCGGACTTATCAATGTAGTGGCACTATTCCTAGTCGACACTATTAAAATCTGCATATTATACAGCTGCGACATCGATTGCAATGTTATTTGGTCACCGTATTCATATTCTGTAGACATCCGCGACAAATAATTTCGTGGTTGCTCAAGTATTGAGTTCCACCAGTTTGCTCCACAAATCCTGTTACCAAGTACGGGTGTTTGCCTCAAAAAGGTTACTACGTCTTGTCTAAGCGTTTGTTCCGACCTATGTATTCCATACTGGCGTAGGTGATATGAAACAGCTGCAAACTGACAGTTTCCGTTCCCAATAGGATCCATTACGACGGGTATTCCGAATTCCGATCTCAAGTTTCCAAGCTGAGACGATTTTCTTGTAGTTATGCAATACTGTTTTCGATGCAACCGTTTCTTGTTGGATGCACCAGTTGATGTACACGTATATTGTGTGAGGTTGCTTACGTGGTACCATTTTTCTTCCGAACGGGCAGATTGTCCTGCTCGAGCAGATTCGGGGACACGATATTTAATTTTGTACATGTTTGTTTTCATAGATCGCTTCTGTATCACATCATCTACTGCCCATATTCTCCTATTTAAAAAACCTTTTTTCTTATAGCGTAACAGCACTGAGTCTCCACTATTATAAATCAGTGTTTTGTTTGCCTTCTCTTGAGCTCTGTCGTTTCGCCTATTACACTGTAGTGTTGCGACTTTTGCGGCATCTCTTAGTTTCTTTATTAGCAGTTTGCGATTAAGCTTTGAATAGTCATTATAAGGATCCCTTCCATAGTAAAGTTCATGCGGTGACTTCCATGCTAGACATTCTTTTGGGTCATTGTTTAGTATACGTTGATACTCTGGTAGCTGTTTTGCCCAGTTTATACCGAAGCTATTCGCATGCGTCAAATCGTAAGCAATCTTTTGCTTCAATGTTTTATGCATCCTTTCAACTTTCCCCTGACTTTGAGGGTGATAAGGGCGACTTTTTATATTCTTAATATTGAGAACTTTCAACAACCTTTTTACTTTCCCATCGAATTCACGTCCTCTATCATGCTGAATTATTCAACATGTTTAGGGGAACACCAAAACGACATTTGTTTCACAACTGTGAATATTGGAAAAAAATCTGGTGAAATTAACATAAATGGAATTCAGAAAAATGACATAAATATATTCCGATTTCTATGAAGAATTGTCGTTTGTACTTATTTTTGTCAATGACAACTGTAATGTATGTGTCGCTTAAGAGACTTTTTTCAGCTACTGAACTTATCTTATCGCCGTACAAGAATATTGAATGGACACAGACCCTAGTGCAAGCCTTTCTTCAAATTTAGGTAGGAAAATCGGATAGCATGTTCAGTTAACTGGTAATTACGACCGACACGGTGTCCTTGTCATTTGAGCCTGATTACTGACGTTGGGTGTAAAGCCGTTCACAGAGTAAAGTGAGCTGTATTCGGCGATAATTTGATTATGGGTTTAGTATCTGATGCATTGCGCAGCTGCACCCGAACGACCACCCGTTTAAGAAGAGAACCCGTAATTCCTGGCAGTTTTCATAGACAGGCATTTTCCTTTGTCGGCCCCATAATTACCCAAAGAGCTGAGCACAGAGGTTGGGACCAGAGGTCTCGGTGTGATCCTGGATCAATGATTCTATCCAAGAATATATGCCTTCTATCGCTGATTCAAAGATGGCAAAGCTGTCAGTCTCCAGCAGAAATACCGAGGCATTCACATGTTGTTCTACCCAGACGGTTCCTGTCAGACTGACCTTAAATAACCAAACTTGTCGAAACGGCCTTAACCCCAAAGCAAAAACTTACGGGCCCCTCGCTTTTCCGATTTCCGACCGATTTAAAACAAGGATTTTGTCATTTTTAACTACAGCTTAACGTTTTTGGTCGAAAATGAATAAATATGACCGCTTCGCTCGATCTTCACCGCAGCTGACAATTATGGACAATACTGACCACAACTGACCATTTCGGACAATACTAACTAAAAACTGACCATTCTGGTGGAAGTCGGCCCAAATAAACCTCGTCGATTAATCTAGATCTAACCTGAAAGTTTTAGTCATTTTAACTTCATTTTTTCATTTTAACATGACTTACAAAGGTGTGCGACATTTATCGTTAATGTTGCGACATATATCGGCAGTTGAAATTTTTGCGACATTTATCGTTAAAGTTGCGACATATATCGTCAGTAGGATTTGCGACATCTATCGTTCCTTGCGACATTTATCGTCAACGTTACGACAAATCTCGTAGCCTGCGACATATAACGGCGATGCGACATTTAACGGCGCTACAGATAGTCCATGATGAATTTTAACTCGTAATTGTAACTGGGCCAACATTTGTACCTATGTTGCAAATAAACATGAAGAGAGTAATTTGGAGAACCTCACACTGATTAATCTTACATAATGAATGCGATTAACCGATCATTTCAATGAACTCAAGATATAAGTGGCATTTTCAAATAATTAGCGCAATCTATACAGTAAGTTTAGCAATCTGGATTCAAACGTATGATAATTATCATATTTCTGCACTTTAATATGTGCAAAATTAATCCTTAAAAACAGTAAAACCCCGTTACCGGGCAGTTGTATTTATCAGGCGATATGCTATTACTGCTTTTCATAATAATCACAGTAGTACTTCATGTCTACTTCAGACACTAAACGGTTGCTATATTGTGCCTAAAAGTTAATATCTTCATATGCAAACATAATTTTATATATCTTAAATAAAATGGATAACAGAGGACATCATGCAGATAACGTATCTGACTATATTCAAACTTCCGCGTTATTGTGTTTCCATTACAGCCATTTGCATTATGTGACGAGTCGTGTTCTAGATGTAGTAAAATAATTATTTGGTTTTTCTTCTTTTTGGATTATTAAGAAATAAGAAACAAAAAGGTATTTATTTTCATTTACAAACTTCTTATTGTTATTTCTTATTTTAGAAATAATATATCACCGAATATGTCGACAAATTTACTAAAATCAAAATGAGTGCTAACAAATACAGAAAACGTTTTTTTTTCTTGTTCTGTATGCCATACTTTTTGCACTGGCTATTGTGATGCGTTTCTAAAATATCTACGCATGGTTAATAGTGTGTTGAATTGTACGCGAGTTGTTCTTATTTCAATGGTTATGCGTTACCAGCTTTGTATCAAATTCTAGCCAATTTTAATTATCCCCGCCGAAATTTCGGAAGGGGATATAGAAATAGTCTCCGTCCGCCTGTCCGTCCGTCCATCCGTCCGTCCGTCCGTCTGTCCGTCCGTCCTTCCTTCCGAAACTTTGTTCAGAGCATTCCAAATCTATTCAATGGATTTACTTTAAGCTTAGAATATAAACAGAAGGCAACTAGGAGAAGTGCAGTGACCAAGAACCATAACTCTATCTACCTTAGTTTTTTAACTATTCCCCTTTATATAATTCCAAAGTAAATTTTTGTCCGGAGCAAAACTCTAAATCTACTGAAGGAATTAACTTGAATCTTGAAATGTAAACAGATGGCAATTTGGAGAGGTGCAGTGACTAAGAACCATAACTATATCTACCTTACTTTTTGAATTATCTCCCTTTATTTAATTTGAAAGTACATTTTTGTCCGGAGCAAAGCTCTAAATCTACTGAAGGGATTTACTTGAAACTAGAAATATAAACAGATGGCAACTAGGAGATAGGTCTACTGTTTTATTAAACACGTATTGCTGTCTCGTTTAACTGAACTGATGATATTACAATACTGAATGTTTACACTATTACCATTCATTGTTAAGGACAATATTGTTAAGGACAATGTGATAGCTGTGAAATGCCTGCCACCATTCAATCATTGGTCTATAGCACAAAATATTTGAACAGCAACATGTCGGCACCATTCCAGTACCATATACAGACCGCATGTTGACTTGGATTAACATATAGGTATATAAGGTTAGTGCTTATGACATTCATATAATTTCACACTAAATTTTGTTCAGAGCATATATACGTGTCTATGAAAGAGTTTAACATGAAACTTAAAATATATCAAGGACAAGTGTAGTGTCTCACAACCATAACCATAACTATGTATTTTAGCTTTTCAATTTTTATTATCTCCCTTTATCTAATTTTACAATAATATTTCAATTTGAACACTGAAGTATTGACTGTAAAATGAATAGATGAGTTTAAGGAAAAATACAGTTATCAAGAACATTAACTGTGTATAGTATTTTTTTTATTACCTCGCTTTCTTTCATTTTCATATATTTTATTCTCGACAGCATTACTCCAACACTTTATACTTAATTGATCCTTGAAAAATAAATAGATGACACAGGTGCCATGTTTTACAAATATTATTCTACTCTCTAAAACACATGTTCTCATACAGGCAAACACATTTCGGCGGGGATTGCCATCTTATCATAGCTCTTGTTAGTATATGAATCAGGAAACTGCAGTTGATTGTCTTGAGAAAAAATCCTGTTATAATTCATGACCAACTGCTTATGGCAACTTCAAAACATATTTTGTAACTTTTTATTTTAAAGCAACTCGTGCAATATTGGACTTTTATTCAATAGTGTAAACATCAGATCATATTTCATTAATTATTGATAGGCGAGAGTTTTAACACAACATAAGGTTCATGCCCGAAGATATTATTTTTATGCGATTCAACAGACTTATTTTAATAAGTTAATTCAAATGAACAGTTTCATGATTGACTAGCTCCCAATCCATTCAACTCTGCAGTGTATTTAAGGCATTTCAGGTAAAATCAGTGTAAAAAGTAACAAACATACCATTTGATGTTAATTTAACGAACAGAAATAATCCGCGTGTTTTACCCGAAATAACTGAAGTTTTATTTAGTTTTACTTTTTTTTAAATAACAGCAGTAAAGTGTAGTTATAACTTAAACTGAGCTTCTTTTGCAACGTCTTATTGTTTGTGTATTGAACTTTCAGCGCACTACAGAAATACTATCACAATCGTCAACAGACACGTCAACCAAAATGAGCGCTTTAACCGCACTTTTTTTAATTCTGACCATGTTTCGTTTAGCCCTAGCATTTGAAGGTAATAGTGTTCTAATTAATACAGTTGAATTTATAAAGAATTAAACGTAATACATTAGAATAAGTAACAAATATAGCTTAAACAGTAAACCGTAAATAAATTAAAATGGTGTTATTAAGTGTTAAGAAAGATGCAAATAAATTTTATAACCAATCTTTGTAATCATACAATGAAAATTGAATGCTATTCAGATCGCGAACTGATATCATATCTTGGGAACACCGTTATTGTTACTAATGGTGAATCCGTTATAAACTACGAACAAAAACAGTGGGTTTCAACACGGGTTATAGACCGCAAAATTGGTGACCCAAACAGCTGTGACTGTTGCGCGGCATTTTCACGACCTGCGTGGATTCACATTGATCTTGGAGAGCCACATCCGTTCATAAGGATTGAGATAATCGGTAGAAATGATAAATATAGTAAGTATTGACCTTTTGCGTAAACACTTTTTAAAAGAATGGTTTTTAGATGCGTCATCATTACAAGCTAAATTCATCAAATTCATGTGTTTGGACTTCATACTTCAAATTAAATATTACAAACGGTACACTGATAATAACAATGATAATTTTTAATCGAATAACATATGGACACTTTACCGTAATAATGATTAAACACTGTTTGAGCTATTATTTACAATATTATAACAGCGGCATGTTAGTATCTGAATCAGATATCGTCCGTTAAAAGATCGATAATTTAATGGACCAATGTGCGATGAGTGCAAGCTCTGTGTGGCGTCCAGTGTATGCTAAGGTGCATGTAATTGGTAAAATTATCAAACCAGCCACTAAAGCGCAAACAACACACTTGTAACGCCATGAAAATAGTTTTTGACTTCACGAAAATTTGCAAAATGTATAACTGTAATAATACTTGACCAGGAATATCATCTCCATTTAAATAGTTTTTCATGGACTATTGAATGTTTACATTTGTGCATGTGTCAAAATAATAAATGTACCATGTATATTCCTTAAATACCATGATAGCACAACAATTTATAATAGGCCCTGTCAACATGTCACTACGCTCTACAGTAATAGTGTTTGTTTACTTTTGACTTTTGATGTACATGCGGTTAAGACGTTCGAGAATACTTTGTGCTGAGTCGATGATAACGTAGTTCTATCTACATTTTTTAAACGTTTCAGAAGAAGAAAAACAATTGTTCAAATTCAAATACTTATATTATTGCCCTATAAATATATGAGGTTTAAGAGATAATTGACTCATCTATTTAGAATTTGCATTGAATATACATTGTATATACATTCACATGTAAGTTGATGAATTCGTATTTGTTTATTGTACTTATGTGGATTATGTTCGGCAGCTGGGATATTTTTACTCTTTTTAAAATCGGTACTGAACGTTCGGTCAGACGAGAGCCGACCTAGCATTTCTACGAGTTCGAGACGGGTTTTCTTGTAGATTATGTTGGCAAGTAGCCGTTTGGTGTCATTTTTCGTCAAGAGGCAACCTTTCCCAACAAAATGGTACATACAAAATTGACCGCCATTTAACTACTAATGAATGGCTTATATATATATATCTACATGGGAGCCTGGGAGACAGAGTTATTTTCAAAATCAAACAAACATCCAATAGCCTACTTCCGGTTTGTTGATGATGTTTGGGGCTTGTGGACACATGGTTTGGAGGCACTAAAGACATTCCATGCGGTTGCAAATGAAATCCATCCACGAATACAGCTAGAGCTCCGTTACTCCACAGAGCAGCTCGAATTTTTAGACACCATGACGTCTATTCGAAAAGGAAGGCTGGTTTCAGACCTATATACCAAACCAACAGATCGGCACCTCTACCTGCACATGGACTCGTCGCATACCGAGTCTACGAAGAAGGCCATTCCGTACGGCTTAGGTGTGAGGCTAAAAAGAATATGTTCGGAAGAGACGGACTACAAAAAACACAGAGATGAGATAAAAGAGCAACTACAGAAGCGAGGATACAATGGCCGATTCGTCGAGACAGAGCTGAAGAAAACTGATAACAAGAAGCGAGAAAATCTGCTGCATACAAAATTGCCTTCAAAAAGTAATTCCAGGGTACCGCTCGTTATCACTTTCTCCAGAGCGCTACCAAATGTCGGCCATATCCTCCGGAAACACCTGCCAACACTCCACATTTCAGATCATATGAAAAACGTTTTTCCTGAACCCCCGTTAGCAGCATTCATAAGAGACTGCAACCTTCAAGACATATTGGTTCATAAAAAGCACAACCGGATGTTTTTCCGAGTTCACAACAGGAGCGGACCTTGTGGGGCACAGAGGTGCGCAATCTGTCCATACATGATGGAGGCTGAAAAGTTCAGCGACACCACCGGAAAAAGCTACAATGTGCGGAACGAGGTCACCTGCAAATCCACCAATGTAGTCTACGCTGTACACTGCGAACGGTGTAAGACCTTCGTATATGTAGGAGAAACGGGAGATACCCTGTACCAGCGACATCTTCTTAACCTGTCCCGCATACGGACTCGACACAACGACCCGGTAGCCGAGCACTTCTACACAAACGGCCACAGCGTCGCAGACTTCCGGGTCATGGGA
Source organism: Dreissena polymorpha (assembly GCF_020536995.1). Taxonomy (NCBI): domain Eukaryota; kingdom Metazoa; phylum Mollusca; class Bivalvia; order Myida; family Dreissenidae; genus Dreissena; species Dreissena polymorpha. The sequence goes on along the minus strand of NC_068357.1, from coordinate 132,540,931 downwards.
CTCGAAAAATTAAATGGAACCGACGAGTACCGGAAGACCATTGAACAACTTTGGAAGCGCAAACTGAGGACGTTCAAACCATATGGACTAAACACAAAAGACTAAAATTGGCGCGCAATGTAACGTGCGATAATATAACGTCACTTCCGCTAAAGATGATATGCTTATTCACAAATAAACGCCGCTGAAGAAGACCGAGAGGTCGAAAGATACGGCAAATTTAATAAAAGCGTTTTATATTATATATATATATATATATATATATATATATATATATATATATATATATATATATATATATATATATATTTTCAGCATTTCTTGGCAAAATGATGAAAAATGTTGTTTTATGACATATTGATAGTGTTAAAGTGACTTGGCCACGCGCCCAACACCTGTGGGACGGACGGACTGACCGACCGACGGACGAACGGACAGACACAAAAACAGATAGACAGAAAGACGGACAAACACAAAACACAGACAAACAGACAGACGCACGGGCAGACGGAAATACAGACCGACGAACATTCGTATGGCGAAACCATTAGATCTTTGACAAGAACCGAGTGTTCCGAATGAAAATTACGTCAACTTACATCATAGCGAATCAAAAGGACATCATTTTTAATAAACCCGGATGATAGTTCAACAAACACACATCATACCATAATAAACACAAAGCATACCATGACAAACACACAGCATACCATGACAAATACACAACATACCATGACAAACACGCCGCATACAATGACAAACACACAGCATACCATCACAAACTCACAGCAACCATGGCAGACACACAGGATACAGCCACAAACACACAGTATGCCATCACAAACACACATCATACTATGGCAAGCACATATCGTATGATTAACCCCACATCATTTCAATGAAGCACCCATCATTCCATGACAAACAAACAGCATTTCATGACAAACACACAGAATACCATGACAAACACACAACTTACCATGACATACACGCAGCATATTATGGCAAACACAAAGCATATAATCACAGACACACAGCATATCATCTTTAACACATAGCATATCATCACAAACACACAACATATCATCACAAACACACAGTATACCATCACACTCACACAACATACTATGGTAAGCACAAACCATACTATTATAAGAGATTATATTGAGAATATATGTTATATATACGGAATACCTTCAAGCAATTTCCTAAAGTATTACACATTAATTAAAAGCATACCCATACATATTAAATCTACAATTAATAAAAATAACACACCATGTACTCAAACATCATTCACGGAAAACATACTTGCAAAACAAAACAAAACAAACAAAATATTTTACAAACTACAAATCAAACACCCAGCAGAAAACTCCAAGATTCAAAATAAATGGCAAAGCCTTCTTCGAGAACAAGAATTTAATTGGAAACAAATATTTATCATGCCATATAAAACACCTATAGATAGCACACTGAGAAATGTTCAATATAAATATGTCCATAGAATCATAGCTACAAATAAATATCTTTTTAAGTGCAACCTATCCAACACAAATTTATGTGATATATGCAGCGAACACATTGAAACAATAGAACACCTTTTCTGGGAGTGCAAACATATTCAAATTCTATAAAACCAGTTAACAACATTTCTAGAGAAACAACAATTACAATTAACACTGTCTCTCTTAAATATCAGTTTCGGTGTAAATACTTTTAAAATACCAGAAATTAATAACACTGTGAACCACATTATCATATTAATGAAATATTTTATATTCAGCATTAAATACAAAAAACAAATACCTACTTTCAACTGTTTTATAAACTATTTAAAACTTAAGATCTAAATTGAAAAACAAATTGCCCTTAACAATGATAAACTATATATATTTGAACAAAAATGGCAACACATTAAACTTTTATAACAAGTCCAGAATGCTTTCTACCAACTTTATGCAACTCATTCATATTCATAACTATTCTGTAGATTTTTTTTTTGAAAAAAACTATATATTAGCATATCTTGTATAACATGTTTGAACATTATTGCTGCTACACGATATAAGTTTTTTGTGGCATCTTATGCATGTATGCAATATATGTCTTATATTGAATAAAAAAAAATGATTAAAACCCACATAATTTCAATGAGCAAAAAGGTACCATGTGACATATAAATTAGAAGGCACATGGTACCTTTTTGCACCAACGTGGCGATATATCAATAGTCAACAAGAGACAGATGAGGCGTTCCATAGACAATCACTATAAGACTGAAATACTGTAAAACGGCGATGAGACAACAAATAAACACACAAAGCAAAGTACAGCTGGCGAAAACAGATACTTTGAATCGCGAAACAAATAAATGACGGAACAAGAACATAGAAAAATACAAATATGAATCGTTCCGCCCTTTAAGTTAGCTTTATTTGTGCAAGTCTTGGACTTTGCAAAGTGTCGTTAAATTTAAAAACGTGAACTGTTATTGTCCACTGATATATAAACCAACAAATGGTAAATACAATCAATGAATGGGCAGTACATGTGGTTATTGCAGAGTTACCAATTAATAACTGATTAAAATCTCACCTGCAACGAATCCAACTAATTTACTTCTCATTATCACAGTTAATACAAATTCATCCATATCCCGATTACCAACCAAATAACGATCTTAGCTACTGATTCATATCTAACCGCTATGTTACCAACCAAATCACTTCTCACCAGAGCGCTTAACTTATGATTTACATGTGTACATCACGTTTAGAAATCACATCAGATCTCACCATAATATCTTTGCCTACAGTTCACATATCACCAGCACAGTTACCAACAAATTTTAATCTCAAAAGCCCAGTTACTCCCTTAATCACATCTTGCCACTACAGTTAACAATCAAATCACATCTAACAAGCATGTAGACTTTCTGATCAATATTTTACCAGCACGGTAAAATATTAAGTCAAATCACACGATCAGATCATGTATTTCCTTCTCTTAAAGAATTGTAACATGCGCTAGGATTTTTTTTTCAAATTCGAAATTGTGTCTTATTAAAAATTCAGGGCAAAAACACAGGGCAGACAGATATGATAAGCGCTTGTACAAATTTTACACAGTTTCCTGTCTGATTTTAAATTCCGTTTTGTGTATCATTTACACAATAAACTGTGTATGCAATCGCCATTCCTCATAAAAAAAATTTTACCAAATGAATTTGACTTCTCTGAAGTGTTGAATTAATGTTAACAACGTGGGCATTCTAATGAACATGTTAATGCTCCATATGAGTATGAGTAGATAACACGTAAAAGAGAATAGCATCCCATAATCTGAAATGCATTGAGATAATATACGTGTTCCCTTTCAGGTAGCCAGTCAAGTAACGTAAATATATCTGTCGACGATGGATTTTCAAGCACTTCAACCATATACAAAATACATGATTTAAATGGAACGTTTACAGTAAATAAATCTGAATCACTTCCTTTCGTTAAATCAATCAACGTGTCATCAGTTGCTAGCGATCAATACAATACGATATTGACAATCTGTGAAGTTCGAGTTTTTCAAAAAGGTGAGCATTTCGAATAAAACGGATCTTACTCTTAGATGTGTCAGACCGGAAGATTTGAATTTAAAATATGTATGCAAAATATTTTTTTGATAACGCAACATAACGCAACATATTTATTATCGTACAATATATTGAGCATTATAATTACAATGCATTGTGTCACGGTGCAACATTGTAAAACAATTACATTATTATGCAATCTGACTGTCTTACAGTTGTCAACATAACATCGCAGTCATCCGTGTACCAAACGTGTTATTCACAAAACGCTTTGAATAACCTAAACTTTACCGAATCTGGTGAAAATGATGGTCTAATATGTAAAGCCTGCAGTGTAACAAACGGGGAAGTGAATAAAGATCCCTGGTGGGAGCTTGACCTAGGACGTGCATCGCTTCTGAGGGAAATATACATTCTCGGTCGAACTGGTATGTAAGGGTTCTCTTTAAATTCCCAAACATTGTCATGCTAATTTAATTTTAATAAGAAACGAATGAAGCAGCTATTAAAACGACAACTCCATATATTGTATTTGGTTGCTAAAAATCACATTAGATTTCGTATTCTTACTTTCATATTCGGCAACTGTTCTTCAATTTTTCGGTTTTTCTTATAATCTGTCCATGTACATTTTTTGGAACATTTCAAAGACCTACATACATAAATCATGTATACTATTTATTGTCCTTGGTATGCATCAATGTGGTTATGTCATGAACGGTTTCAGACACTACAACTGAGCTTAGCTCCCAAAGTAAAAACCTTGTCGTCTACATAAGCAATACAACGCTGAAATCATCACAACACTCAACGGGTGCGATTTATCACTGCACGGATACATCGTGTGGTCTAGTGTTTCCAAAACCTAGAATCGCACGATATATCAATGTCCATCATTCACTCCAATACCCCGTATTAACGCTGTGTCGAGTTCGAGTATACGCTGGAGGTAATCTTATTTACGTATATGACTACTGTATAGCATAGTAGTTATACTTTATCTAAAACCGAATGTGTCAACATTCCTAGACTCTTATATTGTTGTATAATTATAGTTGACGTTAAAAAGAGTAAACTGTGTCTTCAATATACGTATTCACTATACCAATCGATAAAACGACTTATAAATTAACTTTTTATGCTTCGTGCCATACTCTCAAAATTATACGGTAAATGTCACAGTATAAATGTTTCTCCAACTGTGAAACATCGCACAAAAGTAAACAGTTTAATGACCATATTTGTATATGTGTATTTTATTGCAACATTTTCGTTCGAAACGAACACGTGATGTTAACGTATTGCACTCAACAAGTGCACTCTTAAACCGGTTGTTGACGAAATATACCAACACTTGAACAACAAACTACCCTAAATTCAGAGGATTTAAATAGATTTATCGTATTATTTTCAACAATGCATAATGCACTGATGTTCGTATACGCAAAAATCTATTAATATAATGTGGAAGGAAAATCAGAAGCCTGACATTCAAACATTTCAGATACGCGTCGGCTAGATTCAAGGACTTTGAGATACTTGCATCAAGTTCACGTATTAGTGTCCGTAAACATTCGATTTAAAGCAGAGTAATTGTAAATTTTAACACGTCCGTGTCTTTAACACGTGGCCTACTTTACGTTTCGTATATGATGTTTAAAAAATACATCTAACCATCAAATAAATCGCCGTGTATTCATCCGTGGTGGAAAAGAGAAAGTGTTTCGTGTTACTTCATGTATATAAGCCATTTGGCAAGCTTATTATTTGTGCGGGCATAATTAATAGAAAGTGGTTATTATGGGACATTTTTTGTTTCGTTCTTTAGTGTTGAAAGCGCCAGAACGACAACATATCAGAACACCAGTTATTTAACAATTGTAAAAGTTGTCGAATCGGAGTATATATATTTTCTGTTTTTGTCTGATTTCGTATGCCATAGTTAAATAATGCAATATTTCTTGTTGTTGTTTTGGTATTGATTCTTCAACATAGGAACAATGTTGCTGATGCAGATTTGCTAGTAAGTTTATGTTGAGACACGAAGAGTGTAATCAAGATATTGACATTGCACTTTGTTTTGTCTTGAATGATATATATAACGTAAATGTTTTTGGCATGTTTCAAATCCAAATATTTAATAAATGTGTTGTGTATTTGACAACGTGCGTCCTCATGTTACACGATACAAACAATGCGAAGATAAGCATATAACTGTCGAAAGCCACATTTTCATCCTTGAATATTTGATACTCTCGCTATTGGTGAATAACACTTCTAGTCGTTGAGTAGCATTTTGTATTAAAGTATCTCGCTAACCAGCTGATCAATACAGATGGAAATATATGTTAACAATTTGTTAAAAAAATGACATTGAAGGAAAAATTACCTATTATGACCATGATGATTAGTTTCCAACGTTGAAATAGGCAACCACTACGTGTGTATTTTCTGTTTTCTATAATCACGGTTGATTTAAAGCCACACAACTTATTTGACCTAGTAAATTTAAGTATAAATAAGAAATATATTTTATCTATGCTAATTAAAATATAATTGGTGGTTACAAGGTAGAATTCCGTCTTTTTTGCGCTTTAAAACGTAAAAATAATCGCGTTTGTCGAAATGGACGTATACGTCTAGAAATCCTACTTTCGGTTTTAAAAGCGGACCGTTTGTAAATAATAAATTACTTGCTAACTAGGCTATAGATTTAATTTTATCTATGCCAATTAGAATATATCTGTTGGTTACAAGGTAGAAATCCGTCTTTTTTGCGCTGTATAACTTAAAAATAAACGCGTTTGTCGAAATGGACGTATACGTATAGAAATCCTACTTTCGGTTTTAAAAGCGGTACCGTTTGAAAAATGATAAATTACTTGCTAACTAGGCTATAGATTTAATGACAATTGTGCACACTTTCAAATTGCATCTATATTTATTGATTAACATGTATTTCATTTCAAGGTCAGAGACAAAGTGTGTGGCTTTAAAATCGATTTTTTAAAGACTTTAATTCGGTTTTTATCCTACCGTAAGTTTACAATCTAACTGAATTAAACTGGGGCATTTTTCGGAAATAATAACGTTATGAAGTAAAAAAAATGGGGTCATTTAATTATAAAATTGTGAAAACTCTAACTTTCTAAAACTATAGTGCATTACCCGTTTTAAATCATTGATATTTCCCTATAAGCCACTGGAATGCGTTAAAAAATATTGTGTGTATGAATATATTCGATGTCTTTCGAGAATTTATTAAATGCATTATAATAATTTTAATGTGCATGCGCAGAATGCTCTGGACGATACGGTGACAACTGCACATACGAGTGTAGTAACAATTGTCTTAACTTCGAAACCTGTAACAATTTGAATGGCGAGTGTCCAAGCGGATGCATTGATGGATATGATTACGACATAGATAAAACATGTGCAACGCGTAAGTGTGTTTAAGTTCGGAAAACGATTGATTATATGTTTGCTGAATGTTATCGGCGGGTTTTGCAGTTTATTACATGCATATCAAACAAATCTTATGTTTAAACAACATTATCAACGTGTCATATGTTTGCATTCTATTGTGTTTTTGCAGCATGTTCAAGCAGATATGGGCATAATTGCACGAGTATCTGTAGTACAAACTGCTTCAGCAATTCAACGTGTAATTTCTTAAATGGAGAATGTTCAAATGGATGTGCACCTGGATACGACTATAAAGTGGACAGAACTTGCAAAACTAGTACGTATGTTCCCGGGAAATAATTGATACGAGTATAGTTAACAATTGTTAGCCATTATGGGCATCAAATTTCAATATGTTAATATAAATAGTCAGCAAGCTATGTGATATAAGTGCTGATTCTTAAATTAATATAACAATTGTATTCGCATGAATGCAGGTGATATTGTGAAGAAAAAAACAATAATTTTACGCATGTCAAAATATTAAAAGGATTTTTATAAGTTTATCAATCTTCAACTAAATGTCATAAAATCTTAAAATGTTTTGCATATTATGATCAAACCAAGCGAAATACATCATGACTAAAAATGTGAAAACAACTTTAGTTCACATACATTCAATCTGTGTTTATATAGGTAAAAACAATAAACTGTGTACAGGACTTTTGCCAAATGCGTATGCTACTACTATATAGCGTTAACTTATCGCTGTTTTTCAACTACTGAACTCATTGATGCTCAGCGGCAGCGCATTAATCGTTAGTTTCCAAACTTCAAAGTTAACAGGTGGTTCATTCAAATAGGTTCTTGCTATTTTAGCATTAAAAACTATTCAAAATTAAATATTTTTGTTAGTTTATACATTTAATGACATTTAAACAAATACAAAGCTCTTTAAAAAATGTGCCTTCAACACATCCATAACTAGATGTAAACTTTTAGATGTATTCTAAATGTACGCCGCAATTTTGGAAAATATTATTAATGGCATATAATTATACAGCTTGTGTCAGGAGGTATGGTCTTAATTGCACGAGCGAATGTAAACACTGCCGAAATAATGCAACCTGTAGCAATCTGAATGGAACATGTCCCGACGGATGTGTGGCTGGATACGACTATGGTACAGATAAAACATGCACAACTCGTACGTATGGTGTCTTTCCTAATTGTATACGACTAATATATACGAATGTGTGTTTAATTCAACCTAGGATTGTTTCGTTTTGTTTTTAACACGTTTTGAAGTTTACGTCACTAATATTTTGACAATGCTTGCCAATTAGTGCTGCAACAATATACCGGTATATCGGTATATATCGCAATACGCAATCCGCATATTGTATTGCGATACGATTTTCGTCATACCGGTACGAAAATTTTGCAAACATGCATCTACATTTCGTTCAGAAAAGCCATCCAAAATAATGATACATTGTATCAAGGTAAACAAAACAAAGCGGTATTTTGTAAAAATAAATTGTTACGTAAAAAGTCTATTATACAGAGTAGCGTTGTTACATGGGAACATTCATTCTATGCTTTTAAACGAATTATCGTTGGATTAATTACGCACAACTAAATGTTTCGTTCGATTCTGAAATGAGCATTATTAAATTTGTAATCCGAATTTCGGAAACACGCTTCCGAAATGTAATGCTAACACGACAATAAAAAAGTGCTTTATTCTTTTTCTTAATAAAAAGCGCGCGAAAATTATACAGACATGTAGAACGTCGCGTGCAAAGTGTGGGTGTATTTGTGTTGTATAAAACGGGAACATCACGTCAGGCGATTTACGCGTGTTCAGTGGGGAAAAAAAACCGCCCAATTGGAAGTTATTTCATCACATCTTTAAATAGTAACAAATGCCAAAATGTATTTGATATTTAAGAAAATTGGTGAATGTTTGTGTTTTGTATTATTCTTGAGCATTTTTATAGTAAACATTTACCAGAATTTGCTTTAAAACTGGAATATACGGGATTATCGGGTAATTGGCGAGTTATAATTCTGGTACAAGTAAGCAATATATTGCGATATATTGCAATACGGGTTTTTGAGCTGACAATATATCGCAATACGCTTTTTGGCGTATTGTTGCAGCACTATTGCCAATCCTAATAATATATTTACTCTGTGAACATCGTTTTCAATGCATGATTTTTCATTGTGTAGCATGTTCTGGTTATTTTGGAGAGATGTGTTCATCCCAATGTCACTGTAATAACACAGCTTATGTTTGTGATCCGTTCAATGGCACATGCGCGACTGGATGCCTTCAGGGGTGGAGTGGATCTAACTGTAGCGTTGGTAAGCAGTCGAAGTAGATGCAATACAAAGATCATCATAATTATCATCATTACATCATTATTATCATAATCGCCATCGCTTAGAAACGCATTATAATGTATTCTACTGTTGATGCGTTATTGTTTCGGTCCCATGTAAGTTTGGAGCAAATGATCAGTGTTCTCAATTTTTTATTATATACCATACGATTCTAACATGTCAGGTTTGTGTTCCGGTTGTGTTCTATCGGTCAGCTCATATGTTCCATTGTTAACCATGTTAGTTCTTATTAAGAGAACCCGTAGGAAACCAGTCATTTTGATATACAGCAGTCGGGTGCAGTTTGCCTTTTGTGAAAGGAACCAATGACCATTGACCATTGCATATATTGTACTTTCAAAATTAGTAAAATTATAATGAGGACATTTTCAGTCAATATAGTTTCGTTTCGCCTAAGATAAGATAATTATTATGTAATCATAGTTAAAGTATTACCAATAAACATTTTTTCTGCGTAATAAGATATTAACTTGGTACTTATAGTGTTAATTTAATGTCAATGACTCATTGCGAAAATAAATACTTCGTTATTCAAAACACCAAGAATATTTGGAAAAGAACATTGGGTGTACTTTTTCATTAAGGAAATCCGACTCCAACACCAACACCCCCCCCCCCCCACACACACACACATCACACACACGCGCACACACAAATTACATGGTGCACAATTTGAAAGTATGTTACATATTTAGGAAATAATCGAATATTATATTGTTTAACGATGGATATTTAAAAGATGATACATCTGATAATGTTGATTTTCTTTTTAACTGTGCTATTTCAATTTAGATCTAAACATTATACGTTCTGGAAAATACAATGTCAGCGTATCCCAGTCGAGCAACTACAGTAATTGCACTGCTGAGAGAGCGATTGATGGACTTTTGGGGACTCGAACCACAGACGACGCCGTGCTATGTAGTATGTGTAGCACAACGTCCAATACACACGCTCCGTGGTGGCAGATACAATTCGATAGAAAAATACTTGGTTTAAGCGTCCGCGTGTTTGGCAGGAAAGGTTATTATCCTGTTTGTTTATCAATGGCTGCATATTTTAAGACACATAAACGCAATTATGACTATTGTGCACAACTTATGACATTTTACATAACACAAAACTAAGTTTATTTTGTTTATTGACCAGCTAAGTCTTACGATAAACAATCGCCTTAATATGTGCGACCTTAAAAACAAACACACACAAAATAAATGCAGCTCTTACATTCGAGGAAACACGTAAATAAGTACATCATTGTATTTACACTTACGTTGTTTATGATGAGTTCTTTGCGACTTATGCAATATCAACACATATTAAAAGTATATAATGATTTCGTATCATTAATCGTTGCCAAACTGTTAACCTAAGAACTAGTAAAGTAATCGCGACTATTTTCGCTCGTCTTGTGGTTAATTCTTTTGTAACTGAACAGAAGTGTAAAAACTTTTTTGTCTAATGAAACAGATGGTTACGTATTTGCTGTTTTATTTAATCATCCTATTTTTTTCTTATGAATTTTGAGATCAATCTAACACGTGGCAAAGCTCAAACGTGGATGTGTACGTCAGCAATGAAACATTCACGGATGGGAACAACGGTACTTCAGTTGGAATCATACAGGACCCAAGTTCAGATTATGGCGAAACACTTTCTCTCAACAAAAGTGTATTCCAATTTCTGCGTATAAGACGATGGGATGACAGATATATGACACTATGCGAGGTGAAAGTATTCGATGCAGGTAACTAACACGGTGATACTTTTACTCGAGGTTCATTATAAAAAATGTATTAACCCCCATAATAAGCAATAATATATCACGCTAAAAATATGGACATACTTGTGAGCATCAATAGCAGTTAAACGTTTTAAATCACGACGTACACGTGTAAATAATGTAAGTGAAGTTATAGTGAGTATTCTAATCGCTTTGTAGACTGTCTTCTTGGACGCTTTGGAGACAAGTGCCGTCTTCAGTGCAACTGCGTAGATAATATGCATTGTGATACCGTTTCTGGCAAATGTACCCACAACGGCTGTAAACCTGGATGGCAGGGAGATGCATGCGACACATGTTAGTAAACAAGCTTGCGTAGTTTCACGTTAGTTTTACGGTCAACTATTGCTTTTATCCGAACGACTGTTATAAAAAATATATATTTACCGACAACAACTTTGTATCTTTATGTACATTCTGTCACCGTTAGTATAATATAAAAAGGTTTTAAATTGGACACTCTTCTGGAAAGTTAAACATTATTGCGAGAAACGAAATAACTTTGTTTCAAAAATGTTGAGTTTAAAATGGTAGATGATGCGTTTCACTATTTAATTTATTGAACCATGGAGTAGTTAAACTGTATTGTGACACTGTTATATTTTAGATTAATGTTTATTTCCCTTCAAACATAGAAAAGGGTTACACAAAATTGTTTAACGCATATTTTGGCAAAGTATTTATTCATCGTCTTATTCTTTACTCTAACAACAAACCGTTTCTAACAATGGTTTCGTCATAATTTAGCGTCGTCAAATTTTTTGTGAAAGCGATCGTCTGATAAAAACGGTTAATTTATCTTATGTTTTAGTATAGTTTAATTTATTCGATGTATTCGATTTTTATGTGCGTATGTTTTTGCTGCAGTTTGTGGTTTGCACCAATATGGTCCCGGCTGTAGTTTAACATGTCATTGCAACGGTACAGACGATTGCAACAAAACCAGTGGCAGATGTCAAGGTGACTGCAGCAACGGGTGGAAAGGAGAAACCTGTTCAGAAAGTAAATAGCTATTGCTTATATTATTTATGTTATCCACTTTTCCAAATACGTCGTTTGTGTGGTACAGTTGCGATTATATTAAGGCGAAATTCTGAAACGAAATTCTTATAAAACCATATTATTATTTTTTTTTGCTCATTATAGTCACGGCCGTTAATCACGCGCGCCACCTCTTTGCGATGCATTAATAAATGAGTCAATGCAACTTCCGAGGTGGCGCTCAGGCCCGGATGTTTTGAAATTCCATAGACATTTTTACAGGGTGATTAGGTTTTATATGTTTTTCAACATAATTCGCATTATTTTTAAAATCGGACAATGTAGTCCGATTCAGCGAAGATTGATTCGTCCAAAAATGTACAGACACGTACATTTTCAACCCATTTAAAAACGCGAGAACCTTTATAAGTTGTTGCATGGTGGAGTTTTAAAAAGCATATCGATGAGTTTTTCATGTGTTACGAGAAAATATGCATCCAATTAAATCGCTATCGGCATCAAACGATTGCGTACAACATACATTAGATGCTGCATGCACAAACATATTGGCTTCTTGCCGATGTAGTAAATAATTGTGCATTTTTCCAAAAGAGATGGAGCCAATGCTTAGGAGGTGGCGCTAATAATAGGAGGTGGCGCCAATGCAGGATGTATCAATTAACAGTCATATCGCAATGATATTATCACATGACGTAGATTTGATAGATAATGTTATTTGTTATATTAAATTTATTTTTTAACGTACTTACGAAGGCCCAAATATTTACAGAACATAAACACAATATATAATAAATAAGATGATTATATATATATATATATATATATATATATATATATATATATATATATATATATATATATATATATATATATATATATATATATATATATATATATATATATATATATAAGTGATCAACTCAATTCTCAATTAAGAAGACACCAACATGAATAAAACATATTGTACGATGTATACCAAAAATGTGTAATACTCAATCAAACCAATAACTTAATGTTCAACATTATCAACATAATACATGGACATCAATAGTTGTATACAGTATGATAATTCACGAAATAAGTATAAGATAACACTTCTTCTTGAAACTATGATTTGTGGCCGTTAATCCAAATGCTTAATTTACTAAAAGGCAAGGTCAACGAATCTTTATTAGGCTCATTTATGTTGTTTTCCCACTATCAACTCCAAAAAAAATGGTGATAGCTCGGTCTTTTTCCGTTAACATATTTGTATAATACATGTTAATCAGTCAAACTGCCAAAGATCAGCACAAGTGGCGATAATTAAGCGATTGGTCTCCAACAAATCAGCGAATTAGTAGTGACTTGTGTCTGCTCAATTGTCAATAGTCATGCATTTAGTTTATATCCATTTAGAACATTTAACACTGATCACATGTGATACATTTACATTCAGTTATGATATTAATAGAAAGGTACGAATGAAATACATTTGTAAACAAAAAGGGAGTTGGCACAGGAATATAATGAATGGTTTGTCCATCGTCACTCGAAACTCATTCTTTTCTTATTTCAAAACCTTTGTTCCCATTTTAACTCATAATTTTACTGTAAATAGTGTCGTCTCCTCTTCCTTTACATTTCGGAATATTGATCAACAAAGTACTCTAAAAAGACGTATATACGCAAAAGCATTTTTACCATAATAACGTAAAAATATTTTTAAATACAACTCACAAAGCATAGTCAACCAGTCACCATAAGATCGCGGACTAGTTGATAACTCATCCTCGACATTTTGCTAGAAAGCATTTTTATGATGACATTCGGTTATCTACGGAATCCGGATCTCGCCCTTCATTCATCAAGGGCGACACTAGACACACGAAGCGATACACGATATTTTGCGCGACAGTCGCGGCGACGCACGATATTTTGAGTGACAGTCGACGCGACGCACGATATATTTAACACGATATATCGCCCTTGTGTAGGTAGCCCAAAAGGCGATATATATTATTAAATATATCGTGCGTCGCCGCGATTGTCGCGCAAACTATCGTGCGTCGCCGCGATTGTCGCTCAAAATATCGTGCGTCGCCGCGACTGTCGCTCAAAATATCGTGCGTCGCCGCGACTGTCGCGCAAAATATCGTGCGTCTCTTCGTGTTTCGTGCGTCGCCATGTGAAAGCCCTTTTAGTTTATGTCGTTTAATTATTACAATGTATAACCGAAAACACCAAAAAAACATGCAAACGAATTAATTTGTAGTGAAAATGGATTTATCTTTGAAGAAAACATCATGTCTGACGGGTATTTTATAATTGAGTGGCTTGTCAAATACATGGTTAATTGATTTACATATAAAGCGAGTAATTTGCAGCATTGAAACTTGTCTAAATGGTACAATTATGTTATATTTAACCCGTACTGTCTAATATACTCGCAACAGAATGTGAACAGGGGAAGTTCGGAGTTAACTGTTCATCGATATGTCACTGTAAAGAAGGGTTTGCATGTCACCACATTTTTGGAAATTGTACCGGCAATCAGTGCGCTGCTGGATGGATAACTGACAACTGTAGCAAAGGTGTGCCTTTCGCTAAACCTAATGTATCTTAAAAGGTTGTTGTAGATCTATTTGAGCATCTTAACTAACGCGAACGCCTATACAGTATGAAGGATATTTTATTCAAACTTCAAACTATCGCATTTCTATTTTCTTTGCGATATCTTCAAAATATCTACTCGAGTAAAAAAGTTACTTCAGAATTTTCTGCAAGTATTGTATTTGTTTCCAAAGTTCATTTTGTGTTTGAGATGTATATAATTTCAAATAACGTTTTGTAGTCCATACCGATGGCCTACTGATCTTAAGAGTGTAATACTCTGTTAACTCGTTAAAGCAAGTTGAGACTTGTGAACAGGAAAAATACCCTATGCTGATTTAAAGGTCATCGAGTATCATGTAATGTAGATAGTATATGGCGTTAATAATATAGTTTCTCAGCCGTAATAGTGTATAAGATTACAAGCATTAAGTAATTACATAATGTTATGAATGTTTTTAATAGAATGCGTTTATGTTACTATTTAAGTTTTAAACTATTATGACTAATTGTATTCTATTTGTTCCACTTAAATTGTCAGTCACAGTTTGGCAAAAAATATTTTGCTCCTAATGCTGCTAATACTTCTACTACTACTACTACAACAACTACTACTACTACTACTACTACTACTACCACTACTGCTACTACTACTACTACTACTACTACTACTACTACTACTACTACTACTACTACTACTACTACTACTACTACTACTACTACTACTACTACTACTACTACTACTACTACTACTACTAATACTATTACTACTACTACTACTACTACTACTACTACTACTACTACTACTACTAATTCTACTACTACTACTACTACTACTACTACTACTACTACTACTACTACTACTACTACTACTACTACTACTTCTACTACTACTACTACTACTACTACTACTACTACTACTACTACTACTTCTTCTTCTGCTACTACTACTACTGCTTTTTTATTATATGTTCTTGTTCACCAAGACATGGGAGGAACGTTATAAAAACATGTTCAAAGAGTGTTTCAGCGCTTAATGAACGGAGCGCTGACAGCGAAACCTTGCTAGTATACGCTTGCTTGTGCTAGAATCGACATTCTCGGACATCTAGCCGGCCATGGAAAAATGGAACCGAACCCGCAGAGGATTAAAGCGATCGTGTCAATGCCGAACGACCCCAGGACTACCATAAGACTGAAATCATTCATGTTATCGATAGACTAAAACCGCAATTACAAATAAGATTTAACGTATGTCGCTGTAACCGATCTAGCCAATAAAGGGAGATAAATTATTTGGTTGGGGAATCGCTGCATGAACGCGTGTATAATTGATTTCAAGAAAATTTTAAACAATCACCAAACTTGTAAACGGAATATTAAGGTTAACCATTTATCCTACGTGCCTCGAAAATAAGTCGTAAGCTATTGCAAATAAAGCAGAAACTATTCCATAGATGAGAAGAAATGACTTGCAATAATTCGCGTGGGAATTAGGTTCCAAACGTACCTACATGTCAACACTTTTGTTCTAGTGACTGAACGTAGGATTCTTGTCGAAAAATAATTATTTGGGTCCTTATATTTAAGGCTTATATGTACAAAGTTGTTCCCATAAATGATTTCTGAAAATTGAAAGTTTGAGCTGATTTTCTGATATAACTTTGGTATCATACTTGTAACCCGGTAAAAATAATTTATTAATCCTTTTGGATCTACATCGGCAGTGTTTGAAAAAAGACAAAACGGGACAAAAAAGCGACATATTCACTGAATAATCGGAAGCAGACTATACAGTTGTCATATGTTGTGTTTTTCGATTACTTGTATTATTCTATATAATTGTTCAACTGCTGTTTAGCATGCCATTATTTGGTGATAAAACAAATAAGTGATAAAATATGTAACCTTAATAGTGATATTCTATGTGCATAAACTCCACAATTTGAGTCCTCTGCATCTAACGGGAGAAGTGACAGTGGTGTATTAATCGATGAAAACGTTCAGTGATAGTCCGCTTATACCATGGTTTAAATCACTGAT